>NC_039257.1:12923520-13223520 GCF_003368295.1 Carassius auratus
AAAAATGTAAGATGCAACCTCCTTTGTAACCCTTACTGTAATGTATTAACATTTTTTTTATCGAAACTGTAACTGATTACAATTACATTTATTTTGTAATTAAATTACGCGACTTAGTTAAGCTACATGTAATTACTTCTTATTAACACCCTTTATTAGAAACACACCTGCAAGGACTGCTTTCCACTCATAAAATGTAATGTTTCTTAAAAACATTCAGATAAAAAACTGTGCAGAGCAGGACCAGTCACTTGATAATCCAGGAATATATAATTGTTGAATTGAATTGCTCTCTAGACACTCAGCCACTACTAAGCTTTCTAATAAAGAGCGCATTAGTGATGGTGAAGGCGTCTGTCTGTCTGATCCAGGATCAGCAGCAGCATCAGCGGTCAGTGTCCCATATTCCTCCAGCTCTCATGGAACAGCACAGGCCCGCCATTTCACTGAATGCCTTCGCTGCTCTTCAGTCCTGCGGGTTTACAGAAATAAAACAGGCGGCGGCTGAACGGAGGGATTAGTGTCGGGACACGAGAGATGAGGCACGAGCCTTTACAGCGCGCGAGTGAAACCCGTAACAATGTAACATTTCCACGCGAGATATTCGCTAACATCATTTGTGGATTCCTCATCGTCTCGCGCAGCGAATAACTGTGTGCAAGGCTTTGGTCCGAGCAATCTTTGTCTCTCCGTATTCTCGTATCGTACGACAGGAGGTCGACCGGGAACTGTGGACACTATTTAGTAGCAGTGTGAATTTCAATATTCATACGTATTATTTGATTGTCGGTCGCTGGAAAGCTTTGAAGATGTCTGGGCAGAGCATTACAGACAGGATAACTGCTGCTCAGCACAGCGTTACTGGATCAGCTGTGTCCAAAACAGTGTGCAAGGCAACAACTCACGAAATTATGGGCCCTAAAAAGAAACATTTGGACTGTGAGTATTACCAGTTGAGTGTTTAATATGATTTGCGATGATGGACGTGTGTACAGCTGTTGCTTTGATTGTTATGGCTACGGTTTTAGGCTATTATACAATGGGCAGGCCCTGGTTGTGCTAAGCTAATGTGCTTAGACAGACACCTGTTTAATAATATTGAAACACAGGCCATTTATGACAAACTGACATGCATCACTATAACATTACTGAAGCTGGACTGTGCATGTGCAATACTGGGATATTTATATAAGCAAGAATGATGGGATTGTCATTAAGTTTGATCCCATAATGTTTTTATAGTATCCAAATCTATTTTAATACAGTTTATGACCTCATGTAGACCTCTTTGGCATTGCCATGCTGGTAAATCTGGTTAAATGTTAGTTCCTCATAATGCTCATTGGGCAGAAATAAATCAGTGCTATTGTTTGTCTTAGGCTGGTGTGTAGGGGTTATTGTAAGGAAGGTGTTTGGGGTGTATTTGAATTGTTAGAAATTCGTTTGGATTTGATTCTCATATTCGTTTGGCGACAAGCTGTTAGGTGATGTCAGTGAATTCTGTGTGCCTTCTTTAAGAAGTTCTGGTCTAGTTCCATTCTAGTAAGTCTGGGCTTGAGAATAGATCTCTATTTATGTCTGTCTCAGCCAGGCCTGACTCTCTTTATTTTAGTTATTACAGTGTTATAAGACACGCTATGACATGTTTGAAGGACTGTAGTTAGGATTTTTAAAAAAGGAAAAAAGGGTAATTGTTCTCTGCATCCTTAGAATTACTTGCACCTTTATGCATAATAATTCACTTTCATTGCATTTTACTCAGTGTAAGTAAACTTAAACGGATATGCCAATTCTGTCATTAAAGGAACACTCCACTTTTTTTGAAAGTACGCTCATTTTCCAGCTCCCCTAGAGTTAAAAAGTTTACGTTTGCACTTTTAGTTTAGCCTAGCATAGATAATTGAATCTGATTAGACCATTAGCATCTTGCTCAAAAATGACCAGAGTTTTGATATTTTTCTTATTTAAAACTTTTGCAAACGTTTTTTGAAAAGTTGCAATTTTCTAGGCTGATATGGTTAGGAACTATACTCTCGTTCAGTGATAATAATCAAGGAACTTTGCTGCCATACCATGGGTGCAACTTTTCATTTTTCTGTTGGTCTTAATACACAATGCAACTACAGAATAGTCAAGTTTTAAATAGTAAAAATATAGAAACTCTTTGGTCATTTTTGAGGGAGATGCTAATGGTCTAATCAGATTCAATGATCTATGCTAAGCTAATGAGTCTATTTTAAAAAAGTGGAGTGTTCCTTTAAGTACTCATCCTCAGGTCGTTCCAAAGATGTAAGACCTTTGTTCATCTTCAGAACACAAATAAAGATATTTTTGATGAAATCTGAGAGCTTTCTGATCCTGAAACAGCAATGCAACTACCATGTTCAAGGCTCAGAAAGGTAGTAAGGTAAGGACATCATTAAAATAGTTCATGTGACATCAGTGGTTCAAACATAATTTTATGAAGCTACGAGAATATTGTTGTACACAAAGAAAATAAACAGAACACATTTATTCTACAGTTTCTTCTCTTCAGAGTCAGTGTTCTGCCATCATTTACTTACCCTCATGTCATTCCAAACCCCTATGAGTGTCTTTTCTCTGTGGAACATAAAATAATATATTTTAAAGAAAGGTTATTATGGTTAACTAAACTTGACCATAAAGGCAAACTTGATGTGCTAAAGTAACTGAAACGGAAATATATAAATATAAATAAAAATGCTTATACCCTACTACCGGTCAAATTTTTTTGAAGAGTAAGATATTTTATGTTTTTTTTTTTTATTCTCTTTTGCTTACTTAGCCTGCATTTATGTGATCCAAAATACAGCAAAATAAGTAATATTGTGAAATACTTTTTGAATTAATTTTATAATATATTATATTTATAATATATTTAATTTATACTTTTTTATATGCTGATTTGTTGTTTAAGAATTCCTCGATTAATCGGATTAAAACGGCTATTTTATTTATTTAAATGTTACTGACAAAAAACAGTAAAGCTCTGCAGGAACACGTGTCGTGTGCACTTTGATCAGTCGGTCTCCTCTTACTGTCATTTCTTTATCCTTGTAAAAGCGTCTGATATTTACAATCACACAATTACACGCTGCTGTTCCTTCACAGTTCCTACTCTCATAAATTACTCACACTGCATGTTGACTATTAAACCAAAGTATAAATGTTAGACAACAGATATTTCAGCACAATGAATGTCTCCCTCTCTACTGTGTTCTGACAGGCCAGCCATTACTCTATGCATCAGCTTGACACTTAAAATAAAGATTTCTCATGTTTTGGGCAGCTAGGATCAAATCCTTTTCCTGCAGGAGCTCATTCTGTTTCCTCCAATCTTTGTAGAAGCATTTTGTCCATAGAAATGCGTTGTTCTGTGCTGTATTTGATGCGACTGGCTGCAGTTGAATGAGCATCTATGAGCAGACCTGACTAATCGATAATGAGAATCGTTGTCTATGATTTTCATTATCGATAATAATCGATTTTATCGATTAGTTGTTGCAGCCCTATCCAAAGGTGAGCATTTATCTGAAATAAAAAAAACTTTTGTAATGTTGTACACTATATCATTCAAAAGCTCAGTATATTTTTATTTTGGGAAAGAAATTATAGCTACTTTAATTTTTCAAGGATGCTTTAAATTGATCAAAAGTGATGATAAAGATATTTATAATGTTACATAAGATTTTTATTTCAGACAAATGCTGTTCTTCTGAACGTTCCATTTATCGATGAAACCTAAAGACAATTTTACTTGGCTGTTTTCAACATCATAATATTAATAATACATGTTTTTGAGCAGAAAATCAGAATATCAGAATGACTTCTGAAGGATTATGTGACTGTAATTATGTAATTATGTAAAAAAATCTGCTTTGAAATCACAGGAATAAATGACATTCTAAAATCTATTAAAAAAGAAATATGTAAACAAATTTTCTACTGTTTTTACTGTATTCTGGATCAAATGAATGCAGGCTTGGTGAGCAGAAGAGACTTCTCTAAAAAAAAAAATTATATATATATATATATATATATACGATTATCATTTCAATGATTCGATTAAATTCGATTTCACGATGCATCACGATTGCATTCTTTGCAACCTCGGTTTTCAATAATCCTGCACATGGCTACATTTTCATCAGTAAATAGTCAACAAGCAGTCAGATATTTGAACTCCCTTTTTATTTTATCTGCTTCAAATAAAACTTAAGTCTGAACAGAGTAAATACACTAGTAAATAAATACTAAAGGCACATGAAACTGTCAAGTACTGAATGCATTTAAAGTGCAGTGTACTACTACAAAAAGTATTTAAATGTTAACAAATGTATAAAATTTACTTAATTTATAACCCATGATAAATAGTGCAGTCTTCAAAACTAAAACTTTCTGCACAGCTCTAATATACAACATAAAATCAAATAACAGCAGTGGGCACTTCCTGAATGTAGCAAACATTCAACTAAATTTAAGTCTACACACAAATAGACAACAGAGCATTTAGAACTAATAAATACAAATCTGCTCTGGTTATTTTCTTCCCTTTCTCCGAGTTGTGCGGCAGAGATGATATTGTTGAACTATCGTTGGCTGAGCTGGGTCGGCCTTTGGACCAGCTGCCGTCAGCATCTCAGGGTGAAAACGTCTAACATGATTTCTTAAGTTAGTCGTATTCACAACATTTTTTATTTCAGCTTGACAGGTTTTACACACCGCATGTGTCCTGTCCAGCTCGTCATGCCTACCAATTCGTTTATAAAAACCAAAATGTGCCCAGATCTCAGATTGAAAATTTGTAGGTGCATTTTTTAATATTCGCGTATGTGTTTTGCCTCCTTCCGCCATTTTAAACTCGCTTGACTGAAACCTATAATCGATTAAGTTCTATTACTGCAACAATTAATTTCAAAACCCCTAATAAATAATGGGTACTTATGGATCTTCTCGCCAAAATAAAGATGAACTGCTTTTGCCTGATATGGCTATAGCTGTAGAAACAGATAAGATGGGATTCTGAACATTTCCGTTGACAATGACATCTTTTGTGGCGATGGCTTTGTTTCTCCGAGTATGAGTGACTTGATGAACCAAAGTTGGCAGTGTTCTGGATGCAGCTGCCTTAATACACCAAACCAAGCAACCAACCACACGACTGAAGTCAACCTCATTCATTCAGAAATTAGCAGCTCACCTGAAACTGCACTACATCTCTGTCTACACCACTGTTTTACTCCCCTAAGCATATTAGCAGAAGTGCAGTAAACATTTCATCTAGAAAGTCCACCAGCAGAGTTAGTAGAGGTCTGTGTGATTCCTGTTACGTAATCCAGAATAAAGCACGTCTGATATGTAGAAAAGCTTATATATGTGGGCTCTCTCCACAGAGTATTATTGTTCTCTTTTATGTTATAAATGCTTTGTAATCCTTTGATTTATTTCATTTTAAGCTCTATACCAGTGCAGTCTTTAGACTCAGTTATTGTCTGTTCACCCGGTTATTAATTTCAGTAGTTAATGGAAATCTCTATTTCTGTTGTAGACCTGATACACTGTACCAATGAGATGAATGTGAACATTCCTCAGCTGGCAGACTCTCTGTTCGAGAGGACCACTAACACCAGCTGGGTGGTGGTCTTTAAGTCTCTAATCACAACACATCACCTCATGGTATACGGGAACGAGGTGCGTAACCGTGGGAGATCTGTCCACTTTTTTTTTTTTTTTTTCATGCACCAATAAAATTCTGCAAATAATTCTATGCATTAAACCGTTTTTTTTTTTGTATTATTTTGGTTACAGCGATTTATTCAGTACTTGGCCTCCAGGAACACATTATTTAATCTCAGTAATTTCCTGGACAAATGTGGCCTACAAGGTACAGTATTGAACTCTTTCACATTTATTTCAGACTCTACAGAAATTTAATTTTTCTTTTGTTCTCATCTTTGAATGCATTATTTAAATTCTTGTAAATTAAGCATTTATTTTACACATTAACATTTTATGTTATGCCATTATAATATTGTTTTATTTTTTCATTCATGTCATTTGTTTTATAGTAATATTTAACATTACCTTTTTTTACCATTTTAATTTAACATTTCAAATTCCCCTTTCCTGACTGTAGCACTTTTCCTCTGTGATCCTTAGCAACTACTCCTTATCATTTGTTATAAATAAAGTACTTTATTTCTTACCTGTAATATTTATTGGTATTTCCTTAGGTTATGATATGTCAACATTCATTCGGAGGTACAGTCGATATCTGAATGAGAAAGCGGTTTCATATCGACAGGTGGCATTTGACTTCACGAAAGTAAAGCGTGGGTAGGATATTTTTTAAATACATTTTATAAAATGACTTTGAATCTTAAGGTAGTATCTAGTTCCTGCTTTCTCTGGTGTGCTGAATTTTACATTAAGTGCATTATGTAACTGAAACAGTGATTCATTTGACCAGCAAACTGTTCACTCGGTACAAAGTTGTTTTAGTCTTAACTGTAGTTTTTGTTTTAAATCATTTGAGGGGCATTTGTGCAGCACTAGATTTGAAGTGCTTGCATTAAGTGCTTGAAGTCATTGCGCTGGATCATCCACTAAACCTCCATGCACTGATCCCCCTAATGTCATTTGACCTATATTTTAAAATCTTTTCCTTAAGGGTGGATGGAGTGATGAGAACCATGAACACAGAGAAGCTTCTTAAAACCATCCCCATTATACAGAACCAGATGGACGCCCTTCTTGACTTCAATGTGAGCTGACGGTTGATCTATATACATGCATGTTCACTGCTAAAAATGACTTATGAATACATGCAATGAATATATACTCTGTAGAAGCAAAGCATTTTTGTTGCACATATTTAAAAATGTTTTTTTTTTTTTTTTGTCCAGGTCAATGCCAATGAACTTTCCAATGGGGTTATCAATGCAGCCTTCATGCTTCTCTTCAAAGACTCCATCCGGCTTTTTGCAGCTTACAATGAAGGGATAATAAACTTACTGGGTAGGTCTTTCAGAATGCTGTCATCTCAATTCTAAACAAGAAAAAAAAAATATTGTGGAAACACATTCTCTTTACTTTTTATGAAAGATGCACATTACAGAATTAAGGTAAATATTTGTTAAAAAGGAATAGTTCACCCAAAAATTAAAATGAGCTGAAAATCTACTCACCCTCAGGGAAAATCCAAACAGATTTGGAGAAATTTAGCATTAGCAATAGATCCTCTGCAGTAAATGGGTGCCGCCAGAATGAAAGTCCAAGCAGCTGATAGAAACATCACAATAATGCACAAGTAATGCACATGACTCCAGCCTCTCAATTAACGTCATGGGAAGTAAAAGCTGTGTGTTTCTAAGAAACAAATTAATCAAGGCAATTTAACTTTAGACCGTGGCTTCTGGCCAAAATGTAAGTCTACAATCTATACCAAATGCTGAGTGCTGATTCCTAATGCGTACCTATTCATCTAACTCTTACAGAAAAGTATTTTGATATGAAAAAAGTCCAGTGCAAAGAGGGTTTGGACATTTACAAGAAATTCCTTACTCGTATGACACGGATCTCGGAGTTCCTCAAAGTGGCAGAGGTGAGATTCTCATGAGTTGTTCTGGTTAGCGAGGAACGTCATCAGAAGAGCGCTATGTAACATATTTATTGGACACTCCTCACAGCAGGTGGGAATAGACCGCGGGGACATACCTGACCTGTCTCAGGTAAGACTACACTTTTATTCAGACTTTAACTCCTGCACTCGTTCTGCTTTATTAACTATCCTGAGTATTTTCTGAAACTGCTTTCTCTCTTACTACGTTAATTTGCACTAATGCATTTTTGACTTAAAGATGCATGCAGGTCTTTAGGATGCGCATGTCACTAAAGATTTCTCAGCTTTTCCCCGTCTACAGCAAATAAAGGTGTTATGGGCTCAGTGGAGATTTCAGAATAATAATGACAATAATAGAGATAATAGAAAAATGACTTCCACAAGTATATTGACTCAACAGGTTCTCACTTAGAGCCGTTTTGTGTAGTTTGTAAATGTAATTTAAATAAAATCTGTATGGCAATATATTACTGTTTTAAAAATCTGGAGTAAGACCTTTAAATGTTTTTTATTTTTTATTATTTGATAAAAAATACAGTAAAAACAGTAATAAAATAGCAAGGCTGAATTTTCAGAATCATTCAGTCTTCAGTCTCTTTACTGTCACTTTTGATCAGTTAAATGCATCCTTGCTGAATAAAAGTTTTATTTTATTTTAAAATATCTTCAGGCCATAGAAATCTTAACATGATTTAAATATATTTTCTGCTTATGCTCAGCTCTGTCATATTTCCTAAATATTTCTCTAAATTTAGTCTCTATATAAGAAAAATAATAATAATAATAAAATAAAAACATTACAAACAGTTGGCAAAGTCAGTCTATATTATTTGTCCAAAGGTACGAGAAACCTTCATATAGAGTACAATTAAAGCACAAACACATTTCAGATGATGAGTATATTCCTGTGAGTTTGGCTTCATGATTATAATAATAATGTTGATGCATCATTCTATACAGTGACATGCAGGGCTTTTACCCAAGCAGCAGTATTTGACACCTTGGGAGAGAGAAACGTTTAATATACATTAATATTAAGTCATAATGGCAAATGTTAAACATGGTCATGTGAAAAGGACAGGTTATTATCAATGCAAATACCATAGGTTTATTTAAGAGCAGATCTGAAACTCGTGCATTATATGTCTGACCAAGACCACCTTTATATTCTGTATTTCCCTTTATGTTTCCACCTTCTGTCCACCTTCAGTTTACCGTGTGTGTAAGTACTTTTCGGACTCTTTTCTGCACTCTTCTGCACTGTTCAATTCTTGTTGCAAATAAGCTATTTACTGTCTTTTAATTGGAGGCTTGATGCAGTCAGTGCTTTATTCCTGAGTAAATGTTTGTGAATTCCCTCAGGCCCCCAGCAGTCTGTTGGATGCCCTGGAGCAACACTTGGCTTCATTAGAAGGAAAGAAGGTGAAGGACTCCACTGCCGCCAGCAGGTGGGCCATTCATGTGTCACATTCAGAGCTTAATTCAAATGAATGAGTTCCATAAGATGCATTGTGTTGACAGCACTTGATGATTCTAACAGGAGTTCTGTATAGGTGTAAATTTCTATTTGATACTCACAGAAGCCCAATTTATCTCTCCCCGACTTTTGTAGGGCAAGCACACTCTCCAATGCTGTGTCATCTCTGGCCAACACTGGCATGTCTTTCACCAAAGTGGATGAAAGGGAAAAGCAGGCAGCTCTGGAGGAGGAGCAGGCGCGATTGAAAGCTCTAAAGGTACAGAACAGGACACATATCAAAAATAATTTCACCCACCAGAGGAAAGGATTTCCAGTATTTCTGTTCATTTTTGCTCATTTTTCTTTGATTATAGATTCCTGTTTTCTGGTTGTATGTGCACACATTTGAAAAAATTCAGGTAGTGAAACCTGTATTTACAGAAATTCTACATCATGTGTGCTGAAACGAACTGAATGACTAGTTGTTAATGATGTATTTAAACTCATATCAGAGATGCCTTTTTTTCTGTATGCGTGGTGCAAGAAATCACTGGAAACCAGGTGTGATTTGACTCTTGCCATGAAAAAACTAATTACAGCAAACAAGTACAAGCACATACACTTAAATCCAAATGTGTTATCTTGGAAGTAAGATACATACCAAAATATAGTGAACTGCACCTGTCTAATGTATTTAACTCCTAAAACTGAATTGTTTTATTAGCCAAGCCCAAATAACAAGCCTTGACTATAATACATGGACATTTCAAGAGTGTGTTCTTCAAAGCAACACATTAAACAACACATCAGTCGACAGTCGTTTAGTTAAAATCACTGAATGTAACAAGTCTTTGTGTGGTCACTGTAATGAGATACCAAATGCACAAGATTGCAAAACATTGCTGTGTTTACAATGGTGTCACTCATTGCAATTTTGAGAGCAAGTTCTGTTCTGTACACACACAAAATTGTAATTTTGGGGAGTCTCTTACATATTTAAATACAGTTGTGACTTCTTAAGCTTACAGTGTGTATGTGGCCTAAGAATACTAGAATATAAATATTTTGTTTGTTAGATTAATCACGGGTGTCTTTTCTATATCGGGTGTCTGCAGCTCATAAACCATTCATAGACTATATAATGCATATATTGCCCACAATATTGGCAAGAGTTGGTGAAAACTTCTAATGTGATTGGGTGGCTATTTTTAAAAGTCAGAGTACACAGGTTTTTTTTTACCAAAAAGCTTAGTGTACAACTTTGTTTACAACACAAAAAGTTGCCAGACTTCCGGAGTTTGCAAAGATTATCCGATTGAATTTTTGAATAAGATTCAACCGGTTTCTTTAAGGCGGATAAATGTTAAAACAATTATCTGAATAAGCTTGGTATCACATTTCAAATTTATCCTCAAAACATCAGACTAATGAATGAAAAGTGGTTGGTAGGTTATTCTCCATGCCAATCAGATGGCTCCTTCCTGTCTAAAAGGTTTCTTGGCTTCTTGTAAACAGGAACAGAGGCTGAAGGAGCTCTCCAAGAGGCCTTCGTTTGCCACGACCGACACTTCTCCAGTCTCCACCACAGCAGCATGCATCAGCACAGCTCCTGCCATCGACCTGTTCTCCACTCCCAGCTGCTCCAATGGGTTAGCCAATCAAATCACTTCATAGTGTGACAGCTCAAGCCATCCTAGGTGTATATGACTTTTTTTCTTTCAGACGATTACAATCAGAGTTATATTTAAAACTGTCCGGGCTCTTCCAAGCTGTATAAATGGCAGTGAATTGGATTTTGAAGCCCAAAAAAGAGCATTCATCCATCATAAACATTGCTTCTGATGACTCTGGAGGGTTAATAAAGGCCTTCTGAAACTAATCAATGCTATTTTTTGTAAGAAATATTTTCATATTTAAAACTTTATAAATGGTAACCCCTATTTTCCACTAACTGTAGTATGCATGTTCACCAGAGATTGGCGTTCCAGTGGATGATGTACAGTAGGACATGTTTTGTTTACAGCAAAGGAAAACCAGTCTCCTCTTGGCTTTTATTGAAAGCCTTCAAAATTTTTATTACAAATCCTCGTTTTGTACTTCTAATTCATGACATGACTAGTTTTGCTCTCTGCGATTCTGCGTTCATCTCTTCATAATCCACTGGAACGCCACTCTCTCGTGAACGAGCATACCACCGTTAGCGGAAGCTAGAGATCACAGTTTTTTAAAGTTTTAAATATGGATATTTTTACACAAATGCATTGCTTCACTTCAGAAGAACTTTATTAATCCCCCAGAGCTGTGTGGAGCACTTTTTATGATGTATTGCTGCACTTTTTTGTGCTTCGAAATCTCAACCACTATACATTGCCATTATAAAGCTTGGAAGAGCCAGGACATTTTTAAATATAACTCCAACTGTATTTGTCTGAAAGAAGAAAGTCATATACACCTAGGCTCCTGGTTGAGTAAATAATGGGGTAATTTTCATGTTTGGGTGAATTGTCCCTTTAAATCAGTTGGGGATTAAGACGTGTTTTGTTTTCTGATCCTCAGTGCCCTGAAGATGGAGGGCGACTTCTTCGACATGCAGACTAACTTTCAGTCAAGCATGCAGCCCGGACCCTCTGTGGCCACGGCATGGGGAGGTAAGACCTTTTACGTGAGACCGTCTCAGATATTCAGCAGTGCTGTAGCCTTCTCTGTGTTAACTCGAGTCTCGTTCTAATGTCCTCCTGTTCGACACTTTCTCTCTCTTTCTCCTTTTGCCTGCTCAGATCCTTTCTCTTCTTCTGAAGCTGTAGATGACTCCATTCCAAACCTAAACCCTTTCCTAACCAAACTTGTTGTTGACGGTGCTCATCTACCCGTTATGTCAGCAGATGGTGTTCATTTCTCCTCTAGGACATCAGGTCATGAGATTTTTGGTGGTAAACACGCTTCAGTTTCTTTCTTCCAAACCACCCATCCAAAGTGTTTAATTAGTTTGAGTTTTTCTGGTCGCTGAAAGTCCCTCGTTGTTTCGCATGCACAGTATCCCGTTGTGTCAAATCAGGAATCCTCTGATTAAGTTCGGTCACATCGTTCTTACAGTTGAGCTCGGCGTCTGAGTAAGAATGCAGTCTGTAATTGGAGACTAAATGGCTGTACTATAGATAACCCTCAAATAATGTTTGTACACTTATAGCTTTGTTTTGGCTTTGTTATAGTTGGGCTGTTTCATTAATTACAGTTTTTATCTTGATTTCAAGCTAAAATTAAAGCGGTTGTAGGTAGTGTGAGACCAAAACAACTGAAAACAGTAACTGGGTGTATAGAAAGTCAAATAAACAAGATGATATAACTACATTCTGAATAGATTACTTTGCCCAGCTTTCAGCATATTTGGGATAATATCTACATTTGAAGAACAAAGAACAAGTTACCACCATTCAAAAGTTTGGGGTCTGTAAGAATATTTTTATGTTTTGAAAGTCTCACGCTCATCAAGGTTGCATTTATTTGATTAAAAATACAGTATTATTGTGAAATAGTATTACAGTTTAAGATAACGGTTTTCTATTTTAATATATTTTAAAATGTAATTTATTCCTGTACTGCAAAGCTGAATTTTCAGCATTACTCCAGTTTTCAGTGTCATTTGATCCTTCTGAAATCATTCTAATATGCTAATTTGATGCTTAAGAATTATTTATATTTGAATTATTTTTGACGAACAGGAAGTACAAAAGAACAGCATTTTCTGAAATAGATTTTAAAACATTGCTAACATATTTACTATCACATTTGATCAATTTAATATATCTTTGCTGAATAAAAATATTAATTTATTTCAGAAACAATTATAATAAAGGAGCCCAGACTTTTTTTAAAGTAATATATAAAAGTAGTGCTATCAAAGATAATGAGTTAACACATGTGATTACTGAAATATTACAAATGGAAAATATTTCATGATCTTCTGTAAGACTTTTATAATTATCAAAGGTCCGCAAGTGAAATATAAACCCAGCATAAAAAAACTGGCAAATAAACATTTTAATAATTTATATATTATTTATGAAACATACCGAAGCGTTCTACAACAAAAGTTAATTCCAGAAAATCACGCATTTCATTCCAGTTTTAACTTCAGACTACCTTTGCTTTGTAAAGGTTTAGTTGTTAAACTATAAAGCTATAAGTGAATGATTGTTTTTCCTTTTTCACCTTAGATCAGTACAATCCCTTTATTGATTCAAGTTCATCTGTATCAAGCAGTTACAAACGCACTGTGCGGATAGAGCACTTAATCTCAGGTACCATGATGCAAACCATCCCACCTATGTTTCCCCTCTGTCTGGAAACATAGGAGCACTGAAGCAGTGTACAGGGCCTAACCTGTGATGATCCCTGCTGGATGCTGTTTGCCTTCTGCACATGGCTGTCTTAATATTGCTGTTTAGATACGCTCTTTACTAACCCCTTCTGAATCTCAAATGTCATAATGTCTTTAACACTCGCCGTGTTGTTTCTCCTTCTCCCCGCCTGCCTGTCAGACTCGTTTGGTCAGCCGTCTATGGTCCAGCATCTCCCAAACCCCTCTCCCTTCCAGTCCGAGCCCTCCACTGTAGCAGGCCTATTCAGAGGTAGGGAGCCTGTGGCTGGAGGTTGCCTTGTGTGGCACTGCGCCCCTTTTTGATATATGTTTCCCTTTGTCTCTAATGCTTTCTGATCTAGAAGAATATAACGCCATTCAAAATCAGATCCTTAAAGGGATAAATCTCCCAAAAATTACAATTCTGTCATCATTTACTGACCCTGACTGTGTCTTATGGTGCTTTTTGGAGCTCGACAGCCCAAATACTCATTAATTTCCTCTATATTCCTTAATACTCATAAGAAGTTTAGAATGACACAAGGGTGAGTAAATGATGACAGTTTTTGCATTTTGGCAATCTATCCCTATCCCTTGTAGTTTTTCAGGATGTCTTGTGTACGTCTGTAGTTTACCCTCCACTAACTTTGACATGTGACCATGGACTCTAGTCCACTTATTGGCAGCGCTTGAACTTAAGTATGGCATTTTTTCAGCTTGTGTATTCTTCGGACGGTGTCCTAGTCTGTATTGTGAATTCTGTGAGAAGCTTGAAATGGCTTTTTGTACCTTTTAAAGGATACGGAGCTCCACAAATCCCTCCTCCACAGAGCTCAGGGGAGCTGCGTGTTGACTTTGAGTCTGTTTTCGGTACTAAAGCTGCCTCGTCTAATAGCCTGGATACAGATGGTAAGGCATTTTAGGGAAAATCAAATGAAAACACATCAACATGTAATCAGAAGTTTCTGAACTGACAGCATTCAATGATTTTGAACTGGGCTTTTATGCCTGTATGTTTCTTATATGCTTTATTATGAATAATGAACTGAATGACCATTGTATATCAAATATGTTATATAAATACACTCACCTGTCTTATTTGTGAATGTCACAGCAGGGATTTTGAAACCCACTGTGGCGGGTTCAAATCAGTCCAGTCTGCTCCCAGAGAAACTGGTGTCAGATGACCTGGATTCTTCCTTGGCCAACCTTGTTGGAAGTAAGTGTCAATTATTCAAAAGTTTTCATTTGTGTTTGTCAGATTATGATGCTAAAGGAAGATATTATACATTGTTAGGGGCCATTTCACAAAGAAGAATGCATTTTTGCACATATAAACGTGACATAGAGGCCAGTTAGGTGAAGAAAACGCAAGGTCTGATCAAGTAGACGCTGCAGAAAGTGCAAGCACAATGATCAGTGATGTCTATCTAGTGCATTAATACATAGAGAAACAACGGACAAGCAACATGTTCTCTTGTGAACGGCTCCTTACTTTCCAACTTTGTTACGAAATTTAAATGTACCTCTTCATAAAGCCTTCATAAAATATATATTTTCTCACTTATAGATCTGGGCATTGGAAACGGTACCACTAAAAAGTAAGATTTTTGCCCTTTGTAATGCTCAGTATGTACATTTGTCATATTCTGATTTGGTGTTGATATTAGTCACTTGTTTTTGCAGTGATATCCACTGGAACCAACCAGGAGAGAAAAAGTTAACTGGTGGAATGAACTGGCAACCCAAAACTGCTCCGTCTACTACATGGAACCCTGTCTCTATGGTACAACTGTACTTTATATTATTAAAATCGCTCTGTTCCAAAACCTTGTGAGCTGCTACCTTCTAGGGAAGCATCCTTACCTCTTAAGGCTGGAATACATTATATGATTTTAAAACACCTGCTATCACACACTTGCCGATCTTGTAAATGGTTACAGAAAAAAACTGGGCATTATTCACTACATGTACCTCATTGCTATTAGACAAATAACAAATGTGTTCTGAAATCAAATCATCTGGGCATAACATTGAAGTTGAACCACAGATGTCACATGGACTATTTTAACAATGTCTTTACTACCTTGCTGGGCCTTGAACGTGGCTGTCTATGGAGGCTCAGAAAGCTCTCGGATTTCATCAAAAATATCTTAATTTGTGTTCTGAAGAGGAACAAAGGTCTTACGGGTTTGGAACAACATGGGCGTTTTTAAATAATTAATAACAAAATAAAATTTTGGGGTGAACTAAAACCCTTATGTTCAATTTAGAACACTACTGTATATACTGTAGGCAGCAGACACAAAAACGCTCTACACAGACGACTCAACTGATCAATGGATTTTAGTAGCTTTTGAAATGAGCATGTTGCTAAACAGTTCAATACTTAAATATATAGCACACAAACATTGGTTGAAGTAATGCAATTGCATAAACTGTTTTTATCAATCCTTCTTAGTATGGGAACGAAATGTCTAAATCGTCACTGACATTTTTCTTGCCTTGCTTGCCTTTTATTAATCAAGCTCACTGAAGTGCATTCTGGGATTTTGCTTAAATAAGGTGTATAATTTTTTTTGGAACAGAGAAAATGTAATGAAATGAATCACATATGACCTTAGTGTTCTTATTAGTCTTTCTTTGTTTTGTAGCCTCCATCTATCATGGCTTTCCCTGCTACAACACCTACAGGAATGATGGGATATGGCATGGTTAGTATTTCTGTGATTTTTATATTATATATTTTCTCTTTTAGTTATTTTTATTTCGTTTTTAGGGTCTTTATTTATTTATTTTTTTGTATTTCAGTTTTATTACATCAGGTTAATCTGAACGAAAATGAGAAAAGTTGCTTCAGCATCAAGCTGCAATATGTGTTTTTGTTTTTTATTTGAATTAATGTTGATTTTATTTCCAATAAAAAGGTTGTGGATTTTTATGGTTTTAGTTAACTTTGATAACTGAATGATTCTTCATTGTTGTGATTTTTGTAGCCTTCACAGTTGCCCTCTATGAGCATGATGACCCAGCCCACAATGATGTACACACAGCCGGTCATGAGGCCATCCAATCCGTTCGGATCAGTGTCCAGTGCACAGGTACAGCCCCTACAATCTCTCTAACCTTTCATGTACGTTACGTTGTTCTTGTGATGAATGTGGCTCTCTATTAACACTTTTCGTAATCATGGTCCATTGTGTTCTGATGGACCATGAAGACAGAGAACTCCCTCCCAAAGTGCAGATCATTCCTCTCCTCCTGCACATGTGCTTCTCCCTGTCACTCCAAGTTCTTTCCTTTCTCTCTCTGTGTTGTTCTCTCTGCATTAGCCCTCCGCTGCCTCTAGCCCTTCCAGTCAGAGTCCTCTCAGAGCCCCAGGACAAGACCCCTTTGCACAGCTCTCTCTCAAGGATTTCTTGTAGAGCTTCGTCTTTTGTCTAGGTACCTGCATGTGTTTGTGATCACCGATGGTCTTGCATGCCATGGTCATCTCGTGCCTCTTGCTAGATGTAGACTGTACAAATAGATTGCACATATTATAGCAGTCATTACTGAGTGATCTATACCGTAAAACTTCAAATAATAGCCCGGGCTTCTATTTACCCAAATCGCCGAACTGCACCGGCTTGTATTTGAGACAGGCGTCTATAAGAGACAGGCCTTTAATTTAGTGTTGAGATGATCAAGCATGACAGTAGGAGGTTACCACATTATATTACGTTTTATTTATAATTAATTTGAATGTGTTTAACAAATCATTTAATGTAAGAAATGTATTTGGCTATTGGCAGCTTAAAAAAATATATCATAAAAAACGAAACTATGTGACCGCGATGGGAGCTTACCCCTAAACGAATGTGTTCAACAAATAATTTAGTGTAAGAAATGTCTTATATTATTGGCAGCATAAAAAAAAATGAAACGATGTGACCGCAAGGGTCAGAACAATATTACCGCTAAAATCCATCGAGCATATCAACAAGAAAGAATGAAGGCTACCCTGTAAAACAACTGCAATCATGTGATAGAAAATTACTCTATTCATCACTATCATCATCCCTGCGATCCTCAATTACAAGTTCATTGGCGAATTCCTCCTCCACGTCGCTCTCCTCCACTTCCCCCTCTCCAGCCTCCGCTAACTCTGCCTGCCTTGCTTGCACTAAACACAGCTCTCGCCCAGATGCGCACGGCTCTCCCTCTTTGAAACAATGGATAAGGTGATCCTCACCTCTGTCAGAAGCTACTGTCAGGCCACATACCTAAGGATAACACCCCGAAGTTAATCAAGTATATTACCTCCTCTTTCTCCCTCGATAACACACACGCGCGCGCACGCGCGCAAGCATACCTTCAGCCGCTCCGTATCTAGCTCTTTTTGTATCAACCGAGAAATGCCGCTGCTTCTCCTGAATTTTGTACGGCAAATTTGAAAACTGTCAGCTTAAAATGTCAAATTATACTTATTTATTTTTGTCTCCATGGAGGTATTGAGAGAATTAAGAAAAACTGAAGACTAAAAGAAAGTTCGTTAACCTCTTTATTATGTTGCCATAGTGAGTCGTTCATGAACTGTTGTCGTGTCTGTCACGTGAAATCTAATCAAGACATAGAACAGACGATCTGACGGGTTTGAGAAGATCAAATACAACCCACTACTAAAAAAAACAGACCAGGCCTCTATTTGAGACCGGCCTTTATTTACCCAAACCTGTCGTCACACCAGGCGTTTAAAAGAGACAGGCGTCTATTTGGGACTCGGCTATTATTTGAAGTTTTACGGTATATGTATGTATATGTGTATATATATATATATATATATATATATATATATATATATATATATATATATATATATATATATATATATATATATATATAAAAATAGTGGTCATTTAATATAAACATTTTTGTAAAAAAATTATAATATTTTGAAATACTAGATTTTTGACTTTCATGAGCTGTAAGCTCTAATCATCAAAGTTAAAACAAAAAATGTTTTACTTTACATGTAATGAATCTAGAATATATATGAAAGTTTTTTATGATATTAAAAATTTTTGAGATGCACCTGTATATATATATATATATAAGTTTTTTTTTAAACTGTTAAACATATTTTGTTTAAAATTTTCAATCTTACATGTTAATAAAACTGACATCATTCTTTACTAATCTGTTTCAGTCTTAAATATATATTTATCATTTAATTCATTTTTTTAATGATTTACTTAATTATATGTAAAGTAACAGTAACAATAAATTAAGTCACAATTAAAACTGTGAAATTCATGCCTGAATATATATTAGAAAAACCCCTGGAGATTTCTGTATTGCAGTGGTCCCCATCTTTTTTCAACTCGCGGCCCACACAACCAAACACGTTTGCGCGGCCCACTGCAGAAAAAATTAACTGACCCCGCTATTGTTGGGTTAATAACTTAGTACTCAGAAGCTAGATTGTTAACTGTATTTATTGAATTAACTAGGACTGTGCGATATGAAAAACAAAAACAAAAAAACAAATAAATAAATAAGTCGCACCTGACTATAAGTTGCAGGACCAGCCAAACTATGAAAAAAAGTGTGACTTATAGTCCGGAAAATACGGTAAATAATGTAAGCATAAATGACTGAAGTCACCTTTAAACCGGTGATATTCAGCCCTGATAATATATTTTAAAAAGTCATGGAGATTTCTATATGGAATATATTTCTAGTTATGCACAGATATTTCAAGATATTTCATCACTTTTTCATTTTCTGTGAGTACAGTTTGTATAAAATGATTTTACACATCCAGTAACCCCAAACTGGAAAAGTCACGAAGTAGAAACCCCGCAACTTTCCCGTAACACCTCTAAAACGTTTCTCCTTTTCAGCTGACATCAAAGTCTCTTATTTTTTAACCCCTCTCCTCCAACCTATCATACAGACTCTTCACTATCCAATCAGTTCCCAGTTCCAGGTTTCATTCATAAATGTATCACGGTACGGAAGCGACATGGGTCGCGAACACTGTTTCTTGAAGACTTAACACACTGTTGTAAAGCATCTATTTAATACTACATATAATTGTCTCTTTTTCCAGATGCAGTTTATGTAACACAAAATGAAGTTGCTCCCTGATGTCAAACCATTAAGCTCTGCCCTCTGTGCTGGGATGCTCTTCAGAGGACCGATCCCACAACATACTCGACGTCAAAGATGTAAAGCAAGTGTGTTGAAAGACTGGGAGCATACTGCAATCATTTCGTAATTTGTTTAAGATGTCAAGTGATGCTGCTGTTTGACCCATAAAGGGATTCCTCATACATTTTATAATCTGTTAAGGTAGGTAAGGGCATTGAAAGACCTGGGTATTTAGTGTTCTGAGGAGCTATAGTTTGATTTTCCTGCTTTTCCTCCGACCGATGATGAGAAGTCTTCTGGCGAACGGCGACCTAAATCAGAGTATAACTCAGCATCTGATATAGTATGTGTTATGAAATAGTAACAGTAACTTTGTTTTACACTTTATCTTTTAGTTTCGACTTTAATTGTATTCACCGGTAGACCTTTCTTGCGTGTTGTTTGTATTTATTTATAATTAATGCCTAAAAAAATAAAACAGGAGAGTTTACGAAGTACATCGGGGGGAAATAAATATAAATACTAATTCAACATTATTCTTGGGTGTTGGATTGTATAATGAAGGTATAGACTTTTGAAATAGATATTATGTGGATAATACACCTGTAAGCTAAATGATAGAGCACTAACTATTCGCTAAGTTTTATGTCTAGAACAACTTCCCGTAGATGAAATGTTTGCAACCCAAGGCTATTGGGAGGGTAATCATTAGTGAACGGTTTGTTATACTGTTTAGTCGATACTGTGCTTAGGGGTTTTGCAATGAGGTATTTGTTGGAGTAGAAAAGCACTTCCTCCGTGACTGTGAGGTGTTGCACTTGGGAAGGGAGGTGTTCTCTGCATTATGCATGGCATGCCATCATTTTCACACGGACCGTAAAGATCTGGCTGCCCCTGATCTGAATGTTTCAGACTTCTTGTCAAGTTAAGCACCCTGCTCTCTAAAAGTCCAGGATTACTGAACGGGAGCTGGACGCTCCTCTAGCTATTGGTCATGGACAGGGTTATTAATATCACTGTAAATTTGTAGTGTAACATATAAGAAACGCTGACTGGGAGACGGTTCGAGCACTGTTGATCGGTGCTTTTATGTATATATACATATGATCATGTAGGAAGTTTGTCCAGGGGTTGGCTAAGGATGGTTTGAAATATGAAAGCAATTCAATCAGATCTGAGTTTTACTGAATAATTTCTGTGTTGTCCTCACGGATCATTTTTTGTTTTGTTTATGTATTTAAAATATGTAAGAATAATTAGTGAACTCTTTCTTTTTCAAATAAAGTGCAGCTTCCACAAATCTTGTGTACGTTGTGGTTAATGGTCATGCATTCGTTTTTTTTCAGCTTGACATGATAGTTAATCATATGCTAGTCTTTGTGACTTACCAATACTCCCAAACATAGCTTATCTATCAGTGGGAACCTATAAATGATCATTTGTATTCTGTTAATCTAATTGTTGCAGTTCACTCAAGTGATCGAATCAATACTTTGAAGCTTAACGGAGGTTTACAAATGTTTGATAGATTTGAGAGTTTGTACTCGCTTGCCTCTTAATAATGAAACCTTGCTCCTACTTGTTAAACATAAGCCAGGTTAAACCTGTTCTAATATAAACTTGTTGAGGGAATCAAAAAGACTACATTTTAATATTTATTTTCCTTGTATGAACCAGGAAATAAAGTAATATATAGACACAGTCATGTTGTGTTCCTGAATCTGCTTTGAACAAACTGGTAAATGATTTGGTAAAGGATTCAATGATTTACTCATTAACACAATCATTTGTCGCCACCTACTGGTGAATGTAACCTACAGAAAAAAAGTCCTCATCATTGACGCAGAGACTGTCTGGAACATGAAATCAAAAGTCCCAGTGCTGTTGTATATCAGCATTCACTAATCAAATTAGGACCTAAGCGAATCATTGTATAACAGCAGTACAGAAAAACGGAGGACTTATGTAATAATGTTGTTGTTTGCACAGACCCTGGCTGACTGAATTACTAATCACAAATTACGTATTAATATCAATATGTAGACGACTAGTTTTACATAAGGTGGTTATGTAGCCTATCCATCATTTAGTGGGTTTATATAGCCTAATTTATGAGAACAGACTCAGCTGGTTTAAGTAGGCTATTATTGACAATTCTCGTACATAAATGTAAAAACAAATACAAATAAAACAAATTTAAAAAGCATGTAAAAAGACAGACCATTTGAAATATAAATATTTCAATGTTTGCGCATAGGGCCTTCATTATACTGTCCATTGTCATTCTTTAGGAAACAACTTCAATGCGTTACCGTCACGCGAGGTGTTTGCGTGAAATACGCAAGCCGCATACTTCCGATTGGAGCGTTCTATCTTGGCGCGTCGCGTTGACCGCTCAAACGCAGTCGTTGATTGGTCGACTGGAAGCCGACGTCAAGACTCCGTCCGCCCCTGAGAGACGCGTCGCTCGTGCAGTGAAGATGTTCTGTACTGCGCGTCAGAGAGGCGCTCCAGAGGTTCTGCCACGGAAACAAGGTGAGCTGAAACCTTATATACCTGTCGTTATGTTTGTGAAGATTGTTTTGCCACTACAGAATATATACACGAGCCTCTAAAATACTTACAGCCTAAATACATTCTTCAAAGTTGTCACTGCGTTCGGTTTCGAGTAAGTTAAACTAATGTTAGGCTACATGAAAAGTAAAGTGTTTCGATCGATAGACTCAAATAATTCATATACAACTGTATTTATTATGTATTTATAATACGGGATTACTAATCTCCGGTTGGTTTTGATTATTGAAATGATTTTAATGTGAAGAAAAGTAGTATTGACAGGTTATTGCCTTCCCCGCTCGTGAGATCTTGGATATGTATCACTTATTAATGCAACGCATTTATGCCGTTTTAAAAATGCAATACGAAGGAATAATAAATTTAAGAGAGAACAGAAAAGGAGCACACGAATCCCCATTTTATCACTGCAGACAGGGATACGCCACATTATCCCGTTTTTTCAAATACAATTACATGTCTAACACGTCAACAGATGGACACCTAAAGCTCCAAGGTCCTTCAGTTATTTTACACAACCAGACAAAATACCACTTTAACTTATTGTCACTTGTCCTGTTTATTAAAAAGTTCAATTTAAAGTTGATATGTTTATGTATGAAATGTTTGTTTACTAAGAGCTTATTCAATTGAATCCAGCCTAATGCAATTTGCAAAGAGCCTCATTTGATAAGTCAAAAGACCTTTGGACAAGAAACAGGATTCAGGATGCGACATTACAGCATCAAATAACGTACATCATGTTAAATCCATTACTCATGTGCTCTTGATGGTTTGTTTTGTTTAATCATACCAGACACATTCATAATTTCAGATTTGAGTCAGACTCAAGAGAATTTGTACAGTATTTCCATTCCATAAGCTCCTCACTAATGTAAAGCATTAACCTTTCAATGCTATTTTATTGTTCGCTTGTTGTTTGTATAATGTTATGTATTAGGCTGCTTTTGTCATTTCTTTGAGACTTGTTTTGATCCAGGTGTAACCCAGAGTAAATAATGTTTCAGTGAGCTGTTTTCAAATATTTGCTGAGTTAACGTGAGACACTGGTGTCTTAAGCATTAAATATGGTCATATGATCATGTAAGGAGTTTTTTTTGTTTTTATTAAATTGTGTTCTTATTTTTCTGTGCATAGAAATAAACCAATAATTTTAATAGAACATCAAAGCCATTATCTGACATGACTTTTAAATGGGAGCAGCATGCAATTTATGATCAATGCAAAAGTTCATCATTTGTTTTCAGCGTGCTCGATCTAAAGGTCTGCCCCTTCTCATGGTCAACTGACAGTGCCGTCACATGTTTTGTCTAATCTCAGCGTTCACTAAACAGGCTCTCACTCGGCTTCATTGTGCACTTATTTAGAATCGCATTTCATTCCAAATTACTTCAAATTCAGCATACAAATTGGGTTACATTTGTCCTTTCCATTAAATAAATGAGTGCACCATTCTCTAATTATTATATTTTCATAGAAAAGCCTAATCTGATGTGAATGAGACTAATGGAGACTCTCAGATGTTTTGGTGTGCTGATTGCAGGTGCTGTAATTGTGCATAATGAAATGAAGGTGATTCAGGAAGAACAACAGATAGCAGTGTGGTCTCAGTGCTAGAGTCCCCCCAACTGTGAGAAGAAAAGTGGTCATCATGATAGACCTGAGCCACCTGAGCGAGGAGGAGCAGGAGATGATCATGACGGTTTTAAAGAGGGATGCTGAGCTGAAGAAAGCAGAGGAGGAACGAATCAAGTAAGACTGCGAAACAAGCATAATCAAATTTTCATTTGAAGGCTAAATGACCCCCTCTCTTAATGTATAATGATAGCTGATCTCAAGCAGTGGCAGCAGTGTGATATACAATTTGAAATCAGTTTTAAGTTGATTTAAAAAAATAATTATTATAAATGGCATTTTATGACATCAACTGAGGTATTACACTGAATATTCATATCTAAAAAATATGTTTAAAAGGTGATTAAAACATTAGTAAATCTGAAATACACTTTCCCTTGTACGTTCACATACAATTTAACTTAAAAGATGCATTACTCTTCAAAAGCTTGAGGTTAATAATTAATACCAAACTGATCAAAAGTGACAGTAAAGACATTTATAATGCAATTTCTATCCATCAAAAAATCATGAAAATCATGTTTTTTTGTGCAGATAAGCGGCACAATTGTTTTACCATAGATAATAAATAAATGCATGTTTTTTGAGCATCAAATCAGCATTATACAATGATTTCACGTGACCCTTAAGACTGGAGTAATATCTGCTGAAAATTCAGCTTTGCCATCACAGGATGAAATTATTTTTAAAATAGTTTTTTTTAATTGTAATATTATTTCACAATAATACAGTTTTACAGTTTTACTGTATTTTTGACTAAATCATAGTTTTATTCTCTTTGTGCGCATAGGAGACAGAAACATTTAAAAAAAATACAATCTTACCAACCACAAACTTTTGCAAATGCACATGATGACAGTAATTTTAGACATATCTATTGAAATACAACATAATACGACATGAAAAAACAGGGCATTAATCCAAAGACAAACACTGAGGGGGTTCACCCGAATGAACACCATTGCACTAGCAAACTATTTGTTCTCGTGTTTAATGCTTTGAATGGAGACTGGCAGTCTACATGAAAGGAAGAATGCAGAATCTGGCCATGTCTGGGTGATTTCCCTGTGTTCAGCCTCAACCGTACTCAACCTTATAAAAGGATTAAGTCTACCCTTGTGAAATAATTGTCTTGGCCGTTTCACATGACCAACATAGTTTCCCCTTCCTTCAAAAGCAAAGAAGTGTTCCAATAGTTGCTACCAAACACATGATTTGAATCAAACAAATTAAGAATCACTGCAAATGCTCACAATGTCTTGATTATGGTTGTTTTGAAATTTTAACTATTTTCAACATTTAACATTAACCACCTCTCAAACATGTCGTAGTATAATGATTCGTTTTCGACCTTTCGATCTGTATTTCTAAAGGAATCATTCAGTAAAACTCCTTATCATTAGTGTCTGAATTACTTAACAGGTTACAGCTCCTGGGAACACTGATAGTACCCAAGAAGCAGCCATTATGAGAGATGTAGTATTTGCAAAGCAAACAGTGTCAGTTTTGAAGACAGTTTTGTGTGTATAAGTCAATGAAGGAAGAGTTTGTCCCGACTCTTTGGTCATAAGGAATGTTATTGATTTAAGAGGCTCTCATAAAGGAGAGCTGTGTAATGTAATAAAAAAGTAAAGTGCAATGAGGTACCGACATTTGGAAAGCTCAGTTTATGATCCTAGTGCTCAAAGAACTTCCTGACACATTTGTACAGTGCATAAAAAGTATTTAACGTTTTGCGAGCAAACACCAGAAGATGTGATAAGTGCCGTGCTTTCTGTCCTTGATGGCTTATGGAGTAAACTAATTTGCGGCCTGTGGAATGCATGGTATTTGTCCAAAGGACCATGCTGAGGTGAGACTATATTAGGTTAGATGCTTGTTGCTGGGAACTGTTGATGATTTAAATTTTTCTCACCCAAGCTGAACCTCTCATCTGATTCCCAGGCATCTGCAGAAAGCCGTCCCAGAGGAAGACAAACGCAAATTTATGTCGGGAGAATGGTTCTACGAAGCAAAGTCACAGAGACACCAGGACAGGATTCATGGCTCTGAAATCATCATGGCATCGATGAAGCAAAGGAAACCCTCAGTTGTTGGTGAGACCAAAAAGCCTACAGTTTATACATGTAAATCCTCAGGTTTAAATGCTTTTAGAGCATTTAACACCAGTAAACATCTCACTATCCTCCTATATAGAGTATTTAACCAAGTCGTGGGGCGGCAGATCCAGAAGCATCAGCCGAAAAGATAGTGATGTCAACATGACGTCTCCTAAAGTCACACAGACTACTGAGTCCTCAGAGCATCTAAAAGAGAGGTAATGCTAAATGTTCATCTACAAAAGCACAAATATCAGCATCTATGGTTCAGTGAGGTTGGCATAATCCTACACTGAATATCTAGACACGCATACTATATCTCATCTAGCTCTGTATTCATCAACTTATCTGGAACAACAGGAGTAATAACTGTTCACGCTTGCCAGAACCCTTTGGTTTGCACTGTGTATGCAACTTCCACCCCTCCCAGGCGCTTTGTGTGCTTTACAGGTGTGGATACCTTATGATTTCAAGATCTTTATGACTCGACAAGGGTCAACAGAGGAGTTTGCACGCTGTCCTCTCAAAGTACTTTGTCTGTGAAGGTTTAATTGATCCTGATCATTGCAGGATGTCTTGCAGGACGGGAATTGTTTTCTTTTGCTTCTTATGAATGCAAGCATAAACATGCAATTGCTATTTTTTTTAAATTAGGGAAAATTGTGAGACATTAGAAGTCCAGCAAGAAAAACTAAACATCGGCATGAGATCGCCATCCAAGGTATGTAAATGCTCATTAAACTATACAGCCATATCAAGATACTGCATATCTTTGGGGAAACACTTAAAGGGGTCATATCATAAGGAATCAACATTTCAACACATCCTCTCCAGTCCAAATAGACCAGAGATCCTCAAATCTAGACCTCGGGATCCACTTTCCTGCAGAGTTTAGCTCTAACCCTAAACAAACACACCTGAGCGTAGTAATCAATGCCGATTAATGTCTTTGGGATCATTAGAAAATCACAGGCAGGTGACTTTGATCAGGGTAGGAGCTAACCTCTGCAGCACATTGGACCTCCAGGGTAAGATTTGAGGAGCCATGAAATAGACCATTTATAAAAAATGTGAGAAAATGGTTTCTACGGAACTTTCATGACTTACAGCTATCAAATGTGTATTAAAGAGGATGTCTATTGCTATTTCATGCTTAGCCGACTTACTTACATTGCTAAAGAATTGGATTCTCATGCTATACATGACCAAAGTCTTAAAGATTGAGTTGAGTATTTCTGTGCCAAAGACACCCCTTCAGGGTTTTTATAGGTTTTGGAAAGTTTTTTTTTTTTTGGATGGCCGTGTATGATGTTATAAAGAGTGAATTTCCTTGTGTAGGCCCTTCTCCAGGTAGTGGTTGCCCTTGACAGCTATACACTTCTTTTATAAATCTGATAAAATTAAAGAATCTTCTGCAATATAAAGGATTCAATACTACTCTATAGGTACTCAAGATTAACATGAGATTGGCAGAAACTGTGTGTTATGTCCACTTCAACATACTGTACGGCCGCCCACATTTAGACATCAACAACACCTATCTGTATTTAGAAACTTGGTCCACCTGGTCAATATTTCGTACTAAGGAGGATTCTGCAACAATATAACACAGGCTTTGAAAAGAGGCTGTTATTTAAGGATGGGGCAGGGCAAACAGTATATAAAGTATATTGGACTCATCAGCAGACCTGCAGCTTGTGAGTAAACACAGCTGTTTCTCATGCCACATGCAACCTGGGTGTTAGGTGTAGGGTCTTATTTCTATGTGTCAGATATAGGGTAAAAAAATGTCATAAATTTGATATAAAATTCATATCTTCGGTAAAAGGATAAGTTAATAAATAAAATTACTTAATACAATGTATGATATGACCCCTTTTAAGTCTCGGCCACTCTAGTGTGTTAATTTTGAGTGAAAGTCAATGCCAAGCAACAAATAAATCAATATGGCATCAATAATAAATGTATTTATTCATTATAAACTTTGTCTGTTTACCTGGTTCCAGCCAAGGCACAACCCATTTAACAGTGTTCCAGTAGAGCTTGATTTTGAGGAAACTGAGATCCACTTTACATCAGGACCTGGTCTCAGGAAATCATTAGACCGAGGCTCTGATTCACAAGGTTTATGTGGCAAAATGTTGTATAATGTTCATTTGTGCTTTGACATTTGTAGTTTTGTGCTCTCCCATGCTTACAAGTCTCATATTTGCAGTAAAACATCAGGAAGCGAGTCATGGTGTAGGTAATAGTGAGGTTTTTAACACCCCACACAACAAACCTCCTGGTCAAAAGCCTGTGCCAAAGAAGAGGACCAAAATAAACAAACCACAGAGCTCTGTCTCAGACAGCACCAATTCTGTGTCCAGCCAGGGTGTATCCACCACAGCAGGCTCAGGTGTTAGGTCTCCACCACCAAGAAGTATCCCTAAACATAGCTCCAATGAGCCCTCTCTCAAGAGCCAGCTGCGACAACCAGTAGCATCCTTAAGCTATGTTCGCAAAAACATCAGTCAAGAAAAGGATCTTGAAGAATCTAGACTTTCTCTGGGTAGTACAGAAGAATCAGGTAGCAAAACTGAAAACAAAGAGCAAATTAGCTCTCCTTCACCACTGAAGTTGCCAAAGTCACGTTTACCAGTAAGAGCTTCATCGCAACTGATAAACCTTCCACAAAGCTTACAAGAAAAGCCAAAAATAAAACCACGTCTAAGTCTGAACTCTATCACAAGAGGAGATGATGTCAAAAAAGTGGAAGAACATGTAAAACAAAGAAGAGAAACACATAGTTGCCTTCCTCAGACATCAAATATGGAATTAGAGGGCCAAAAGATTTCTGGTGAAACTAACCTTCCACGTGAGAATGCAATGTTCACGTTGACTGACAACTCTGCAAAGCCACTGGATGAGATCACTGCCCTTCAACCTACAATGCACAAATCTGGGAATGTGGAAAATCATATGAGTCTGTATCCAACATCAGAAACGATAGGAACTGAAGAAAATATGAAGAAAACTGCTGTTGGTATGAGCCACATTTTTTAGAAATGTAAACATTTGTTAAAGGAGATATTCGCCCAAAAATTCGAATTATGTTATTTACCCATCATCGTGTCATTTCAAACCTGTAAGACTGACTGACTTCTGCCGAACACAGGGGATAATTTAACAAGCAGTCGGTAAAATTTTGGGTGAACTGACAAATAATGGCAGTGACACTGGGTCTCACTTGAGTGCCTAAAGCACCCAAGTGTGTCAGCAAAATACACATTTCACATTTTGCTAAAATACTATTTGATATTCAAGCACTCATCCAGTTCTTCACACTCCAGTCTGGTAGGTGATGGAAATGTTCACCCTTCTACTACGTCAACAAACCAACTTACAAAAAAATGGCAACAATATTGAAAATTTACACAATTAGATATTTATTACATTTTCTTCTTTGTGCTTCTACTGCTGTGTTCTGCAGAAGAAAGAAAGTCATTTGGGTTTGGAATGACATGCAGGTTAGTAAATGATAACATGATTTTCATATTTGGGTGAAATCATCTTACATTGAAAATAACTGAATAAAATCTTTGCTTACAATGGTGTTGTCTAGAATTTCTGGACATTTAGTGCTGCACTGATTTTTTTTTTTTTTTTTTACAGATCAACAATTTCCCAGATCCCTCAAAATAACAGATACATTCAACAACACAGGTGCCTCAACTGACTGTGAGACTGACAGTAGCCCCCTTGTCTTCAATATAAAACAAAATACTAATAACTCAAAACAAGAAGATGCCAAAATGGAAACCATGACAGATGAATATATTTCCACACCTACTGATGAACCAGGAGATTCCATTGCCAAAGTTCTTGAGTGGTTTAGCAGAAGCTCAGACAGCAGTGATAGGCTTGATGTAGAGAGCAATGTCCAAGACATGGAGGACGACACCAAGATCGATGACATAGACTTTGAAGATGACATTGATCAGAGAGCAAAACCAAGAGATAATGTGTACTTAATCATACCACGCCAAAGCGAAGAAGTTCCATCAGAAGTCAATACAATATTTCTACAACAGACAGATTGGGGAAAGGAACAGAATGTTGAGCCTTCCCATAATTCTCCAAAAGAAAAGAGAAGATATGAATCTGCTTCTTATAAAGAACCTCTCATCAAGAAACCTTCTATTGACTCTGCTTTTACTGCAAACAATGTGCCTCCAGAGATACCAGAAGTTAATATTTCTGTCAGTGGGAAAGTTAGTCTAAATGAGAACAAAATCAAGAGAGAGGAAGAGACTAAAGTCAAACTTGAAATCACTGACATCAAGCAGACTCAAAATCAGTCAAAAGAAATAACAGGTGCTGAAGAGAACCAGCGACCAAAGATTGCCAATTTGAGATCTTTCTGGGAGAAAGAAAACATTGGACCAAAGATTTTGATCGGCAAATCTAGTGTACCTGCTAAAAATGAACACTTAATCCCTAGTGATAATTGTGGAAAGCCAACTGAAGGTGTAGAGGAACAACAAAGAAGTGAGCAGAGCTTGAAAGTAACATCTCCGAGACATCAGAAACAAGAGAGCGTTGGAGAAGATGTAGACGTTGAGCATGTTGGAAGTGGTAACACCACCTATACCCCTAAAGTACCCATTTTTACAGATGAATCAGAACCCCCATTGATATATGCTAATGAGAAGACCGACCAAATACATGCAAGCTTTCCCTTAGAGAAAGATGTTCCATATTTAAAATCATCTTCGCCATCCCTTAACAGTGGTTCCTTGCTAGCAGGTCAAAATGGTGATAGCAGAGGCACCATTAGCATCAACAGTAATGATGCAGATCACACTCCTCCAAAAGAATTGGAGGCAAAATCAAGAACCGCGCCAAGGACAAATCAAGTGCCTTTTGTTAAGCAGAATTCCCAGCAAGAGAACATGGCAGAGAGGATCAAGCAACTCAAGTCCTTTTGGGAGAAAGAATCTAGAACATCAGCAGCAGTTCAAAACAAATCGACTACTACTACTCGAATGAACCAAAGATTTACAAAATCTGAGTTTGATCTCAGAACAATAGGTACTGATTATGATGATTATGATGCTGATGATGTTGAGGACAGTACCTCTGCCAGAGGTAGACTGTCTCCTAATTTTTCGATGCATCCACTAAGGAAGGATAAGCCAAATGTAATGGATGGTATGAGCACTTCACAGTTTAAGAACCTCCGTGACTTCTGGGGAGGATCACCTGCAAAATCTGGGCAAAGATCACCAGTTCTTGAAAGTGGAAATCAGAGATCCTTAAGTCCACAAAGTCAAAATGAAAGAGCCAGTGTCAAAGACTTTGTAAATGAAAGCCATAATAACAAAACATCCTCGCCAGCCAAAACCAGAGTATTCCAGTCTCCCTCAAAGAAGAGGATTATGTCAAGACAAGAATCTGGATCAAAAACCGATCAGTCGCACATGATCTCCTCTTTAGAAGCCACAATGGTATCTAAACCTCAGGTTGGTCAAGAGTCACAACCTAAACATGGTAGAAGAAATAGCAAAGGCAGTCTAAATGGAAAAGCAAATGCCATGAGACGTGCCGCCAGTATGTTTTCTGTGAACACTGCAGTTGAGGAGCAAAGCCAGGACTTAGATCTTTTGTCCAAGAAGTCCCAGGGCCCCAATCTGCAACAGGTTAAAAAGGCACCAGAAGCCATCATCACACAGTCCAGAAAAACACAGGAAGCTAGCTATACCCTGCCAAAAACATCCCCAGAAATCTCTTGGAGAGATAGAGACAAAAACACTCAGAGAAGACCATCACGTACCTCAGAGGATTCTGACTCCCAACCTCTTGCTAGATCCTTCATTCCGCGGGACTACCAGCATTACCTTGGCATCACAGAGGACAGAAGGATGTACACTCCACCTCCAGTTACAGAGCAGGTTGACGATCTTATCTGCACTTCATTTACGTCATCTCCAGAGACACACCGCAGCTGTAAATGCTCCCCTGTGAAAACCAGTACTCCAGTACAGGGTTCCCCCGACCTACAAACCAGGAGAGGGAGCCTGGGATGCCACTCAACCACACAAACTGATGGAAATGCCACTAAGGGCAATTTAAGCCGTGAGTTTTAACCTTTGACCTTTGTGTTGTTATCAGTATGGTCTATTGTTTTAGCTACAGGGACACTTTTTTCTGGTTTATCAACTGCCAGGTGTGAAACGTAAATCGGATTATTCAGAAAAGTAATAATACACCTCTTCTGGTCAGATCACAGTTCATAGTTCACTGCACACACTACTTTCCAGAGTTTTATAGTTAGGTTTAATGATTTAGAAAAAGTTTTTAACCATATAAGCATGAAAGTATAAGCATGAAATGTGTGTGCAGTTGTAACAGAGGCTAACAGATCATGCTGTGCATGCAAACCTCTCTCCCCTGATCTCAAGAGGCGCACTAGTGACTGACAGTTGTGGGTGCAGTCTTTAGCCTCCTTGTTAGGACGCCCACCTCCCATGCCGGAGACCCACTCCAAATTATTAACATGACTTATGAAGGACTAACTGACCTCAGTCTTAAACTATTTACAAATTAGGTATATGTAATTAAATCTGCATAGTATTAGAATTTCTCACAGCTTCCCTTTCAAGTGTCAAATAGTAAGTGCTCACATTACACAATAGTACAAGGGAACAAAACACCAGCCACATTCTTGTTGCTTCTTGCATTAATTCTTTATACCTCTATGGGATCAAACTTACACTGTTAAATCTTACAGGTGATAGTGAAAGTCCCATTCAGAAAGCTTTGAAACGAGCTTCATCTAGACCAGTGTTCCATAAAAGTATGGAAGACATCAGCACTCTTCCGAGTAAGCATCAATCCTCTCTATCATGTCAAATGTTTTTTAAACTGTATCCAACTATAATTTATATACTGTTTATTATTAGTTTTTCAATTAAAAGTACAATATCCATACTTAGCTCTTCCTTTCAGAGTTTACTTATCATGCAGTATCAGCACAATGCTTCTTCCAGAGTACACCTTATTGTTTGGCTCTAAATGGAAAGTAGAGGTGACAACGTTATCTTTTCTACTTATCCCGTGTTTTGCCATTGTTATGTTTTCCCTAAGGACAAGACCAAAAACAAGCAAATGACTACATGCAGAGCAACTACGATGGCAAGTTTTGAGCTTACCTTCTCGATATGATTTTCAGTATATGCACCAATTTTGTTGACATCATATGACGTTGGCATTTGCTCTGAATCTCACTTCTGATGTGTTGTTTAAGACTCTAGCACACTTGTCCAAACTTCTTTTGCCACATCAGACCCAGTGCACCTGAAGCAACTCAGTAAATCAGTGCCTTCATTCCTGCAAAAAGAAGTTGGTTCATTTGTCATTTTTATCTATGATGAAAGGCCAGGTCACAAAAAATGTGTGGTGCTCAAAATGTCTGTTCCTGTCCTGTCTTTTTAGAGTGATGGAGGAGAAAGTGACTCTGAGAGCAGTTCTCGCAGCGGTGTACCACAATGGAATAACAGAAAATTCACTGACTTCAGCAACTACTCTGGATCCACCTCCCTGTCATCTGTATGTTCATATTCTATGTATTATATACCTACCTATACATTACTATTTACCAAGCAAATGCATATAATATAGTATATACACTTATAGAAACAGAACCTGTCAATTATTCCACTTGCCTCAGATATCATTTGTGTTATAGTTAATTATAGTAAAGTCATCATGAAGCACCTTTTACAGCCCATTTTACTTTTGTAACCATATCATCATAATTCAAATTAAACAGAATATTCTAGGAGAAAAAAGCAGTGCAGGGGTTTATTCTAACCAGATTATGAAGATGAACATGTATTTATTAAGTACGCTAATTAAATTGAATTACTAACCCTCATGACGTTCTAAACCGGTCAGATCTTCGTTCATGTTCGGAACACAAATTAAGGTATTTTTGATGAAATCTGAGTGCTTTATGACCTTGCATAGACACAGCAATGCAGAAATTTTGTAAATACATTGTTAAAATAGTGACATCATGTGACATCAGTGGTTCAACCTTTATTCTATGAAGATACAAAAAAATTTTTTTTGTGTAAGGAAAGCAAAAATAACGACTTTTCAACAATTTATTCTCTTCTTGCGGTATGCATAGTGCGTGGTGCAGCTGATGCAGGAGTTCTGACGTAGAACCCAGAGCAGAGAAGAAATTGTTGAATAAAGTTTTTTTTTTTTTTTTGCAAATTATGATTTATGAACAAATTTTGGGGGGAGCACGCACTGATAATTACCACGGCCAATCCATCATCAGTAGCTACACCATCTATCCAACCAGCACAAGACAGAACACCTATAAAAAATCAAAGCAGTCTTTCCTTCATTATCTCTAGTCTTTCAGCATTGGCACATCAAATTGCCACAACATTTCAGAGATTTCATTATTTTGGGATGATAACTCCTTTGACATCACGGATCCTCTGGCATCTCCAGTCATCGTTCAACATGGTAGTTACTGTATGTGGCTGTCTATGCAGGGTCAGCAAGCTCTAGGATTTCATCAGAAATATCTTAATTTGTATTCCGAAGGTGAAAGAAGGTCTTAAAAGTGTTAGTTCACTGAAAAATTTAAATTATGTCATTAATAACTCACCCTCATGTCATTCCGTTCATCTTCGGAACACAGTTTAAGTTATTTCAGATTTAGTCAGAGAGCTTTCTGTCCCTCCATTGAAAGTGTATGTATGGTATACTGTCCTTTATAGAAGACAATGCTGAATAAATGTATTATTTTTGTTATTTTTGGAACAAAATTTATTTTGATGCTTCAATAAATTCTAACTGACCCTCTGATGTCACATGGACTACTTTGATGATGTTTTTATTACCTTTCTGGACATGGACAGTATACCGTTCATACAGTTTCAATGGAGGGACTGAGAGCTCTCGGACTAAATCTAAAATATCTTAAACTGTGTTCCAAAGATAAACGGAGGTCTTATGGGTTTGCAACAACATGAAGGTGAGTCATTAATGACATAATTAAAAATTTTCGGTGAACTAACCCTTTAAGGGTTTAGAATGACATGAGGGTGAGTAATGACAAACTTTTCATTTTTGGGTGAACTGACGACTTATTAAAGGGATAGTTTACCCAAAAATGGAAATTATCTGCTTACCCCCAGGGCATCCAAGATGTAGGTGACTTTGTTTCTTCAGTAGAATACAAATGGAGATTTTTAACACAAAATGTTGGAGTCTGTCAGTCCTGTAATGGATGTGAATCGGGATCACGGCTAAAACACACACACACACACACACACACACAAAAACATACACTAGCAAAACCAAACTAAGCCCTGCGTCTCATGAGGATACATTGATGTGTAAAGACACAACTCGATGGTTGATGATTGCCTGTGCAAGAAACTGAAATCTCTCAAATGGACCATTGACACTCTATCTAATCTTAATTAGGAGTGTCAATGGTCCACTTGAGAAATAGGTGGTGGTAATACACTTATAAGTCTGTGATCTGCCATAAGCAAGAAGACGCTTCATACACCTGCTGCTGAGAATGCACTCAGGAGGACGTGCTTAGGAGAGCTCTAATAGTTCGGACATTGCATGAATTAATACTGTTCAGTTTCTTGCACAGACCGATCTACAGTATTTGTGTCTTTACACATCAATGCATCGTCACAAGAATCAGGGTTTTATTTGGTTTTGTTTGTGTATGTTTTCTTTTAGTTTTATGTTTTAGCCATGATTCACATTCACATCCATTATAAGACTGACAGACTTTAATGGTTTGTGTTAAAAAAATCTCTCTATTTGTGTTCTACTGAAGAAACAAAGTCACCACCATCTTGGATGCCCTGGGGGTATGCAGATAAACATCAACTTTTCATCTTTCGGTGAACTATGCCTTTAAGCACATTGGTGTACAATACTGAATTTCCATCATCCTCAGGTTAGCGGCAGTGTTGTGAGTGTGTACAATAGTGACTACAGCAGTGTTGATGTCCAAGGAAGCATCCAGTTTTCACTCAACTATGTGCACAAGTTGCGGGAGTTCCACATCTTTGTTGTTCAGTGCCAGAATCTAGCAGCAGTGGACACCAAGAGGAATCGATCGGACCCGTAAGATTGCGATCTCAGTACCACCTACCCTTTCTCCTCTAAATAGGTTTTTTTTTTCCATGGATAGCTTGTTCTTTTTCTAGGTATGTCAAGAGTTACCTCATTCCTGATCCCGCCAATTTGGGAAAAAGAAAAACTGCTGTGAAGAAGAAAACATTGAATCCTACATACAATGAGATTCTTAGGGTAAGAGCATCACTTGTCACATTTCCATGCATTTAAATGTTATCCATTTAGTATAGTAATTACAATATATGTAATAATTTGATATTTTTGCACATCACATTTCACTTTGTTGCATAAGTAATGACAAAATTTCAATTTTGGGGTGGAGAATCTCTTTACTTGCGCAATGTTTCGTAATTGCTTTACTATTCATACCAAGCTGAAATGTCTATAATAGGCTGTAGGCTTAATTGGAGATTCCATTGTGACAACATGCCCCGATACTGGGTTTGTTCAATTGACTATAATTTCTTACAGTTTATAATGGGGGAAATGCAGGCCCCAGTCTCCCCTATATGCATTATACCAAATGCCTAATAATCTTTTTTCATGTTATTATTTGATGCATACAGTATAGAGTTCGAATGGAGTACCTGACATCCCAGGTACTCAACCTTTCAGCATGGCACAATGACACATTTGGTCGTAACAGCTTCCTGGGTGAAATAGAGCTTGACCTCTCCTCTTGGGATTTTAATGACACAGAGTGGAAACTTTTACCTCTCAAACCAAGGGTATAGTATGAATTTATCGATCATTTCTCTTACATGGCACTTATGATATACAGCATTTTCAAAGTTAAAATACTTCATACACAAATGCATGATCTCTTACACTAATGTTACCTGGAAAACCAATAGGTAGCCATTTTTATTTTTATTTTACAGATTTATTTTTTTGGTTTACTAGATTTCGAATTTTTTCCAAACACAGAAACATCCGCCTTTTTGCGTAGGATACGACAAATGTCAAAATATCAAACATGTTTTAAAAAAAAAAACTTGGGCCTGTCATACACAAAAAATGCAATGACTACTCCAGACTGCAAATTGGGACCAAAATCTATGCACAAACTGGGAGTATGCTGGAGTATGCAGTTTTTGTGCTGCTAGTGTCATCTAGTGGAACAACAAAAGTAAAGCATGTTTTCAAACAAGTTTTGCAGAAGCCCCTTTTGCACATCACGTCTCCCCCAAATCTGACTGTTGAAAATCTTTTCACAACCTGTTAGCAATCAATAATTAAAGTGGTCTAAATAAGATGGTGTATATAATTCGAGACGGTCAACCAGTATAACAAGAAACTAGAAATATTTGCCTATCCTAGCTTTAAATAATGGCAGATTTTTTTTTTTTTTGGCTGAATTACACCTTTATCTATTTTGTTCTGATTCCAGAATCTGTTCTCTCAGACCACAAACAGCCTCCAGCCATCTGACTTGAGAGGACAGATGAGACTGGCCGTACGTTTCCTGCCTCAGATTTCCCAATGTAAGGCTCCACCCTTTACAGTCATTTACTCTTCACAATAATGCACATTCATATGCTGTAAAACATATTTTTGAAAATGAAAGTTGTAGGTAAAGATTATTGGAGTACATTTTACAAGAAAACACTTTTCTTCTCTACATTATGTAACAGAAAAAGTCAAATGTCAAAGTTTGGTCAAATGATCAGTGCTAATGTTTCCCTTTTTATTATCCAGCAAAAAACACTCCTGGCTCTGGTGAGGTGCATATCTGGGTAAAAGACTGCAAGAATCTCCCTCTTATCAGAAGTCCAGCTATTGACCCATATGTAAAATGGTAATACTACTAATAAAACAATTCTGTTATATTGTGATTGCATGCCATTATAGCAATTTTTCTTGACAACATCTTTAGTGTACTACTAAATAATGGTTTATTTAAATCCTTGCACAGCTTCGTACTCCCCGACACCAGCAAAAAGAGCCGTCAGAAGACTCGTGTGCTGAAGAGAACAGTCAACCCTGTATTTAACCACACTATGGTTTATGACGGCTTCAGGGCAGAGGACCTGAAAGAGGCTTGTGTGGAGCTTACCGTTTGGGACCGTGACCGACTAGCCAATCACCTGCTCGGAGGCCTGAGACTCGGCATGGGCACAGGTGCAGTCCAGCGTTCGATGTTTATGGGTTCTGAGATCTATAAACAAACACATATACAATACATATTAACACAAAAATGATATATGAGCCAATTTTGTGTACAGGCAAGAGTTACGGAGTACAGGTGGACTGGATGGACTCAACAGCAGAGGAAGTCGCTTTATGGAGGAGAATGATGGAATCTCCAAATGAATGGGTGGAGGGCATGTTACCGCTGAGGATGGTAGCAGCAGCCAAAAACACATGGAAATGATCAAATCACATCTTTCATATAATATTTGTCCATATATAATATATTGCATTTGTTATGATTTATAGTATAATAGATTAGGTTTTTGCACGTTAGGACTTTTTGGCCCCCATTAGACCTGACATCAACACGAGTTCCGTTTCCAGATATATTGATATTCTTTAGCTGGATTTATTTATTGTCTTCAATCCTGTGTTCAGTAGGACTGAACAGAGACCAGACTGAATATATTTAGCCAATAACATATTACATGAGATCATTTACCGATTTCAAAATGCTTTCAATACAAGTAAGTTATAAGCAATGTCTAAAGGTGATCCTTTTCTAATGTTATCTGTTTTAAGAGGTTACAGATTTATATAGCTAATGAGGATCCCTTGAAACATCATATATTTTGAGTTTAAATACCTTATAAACTATAGTATATGTTCAAGGCTTCAAAATAGTTTTGATGAAGGTTGTTAAATCATTGCTGAGGACGTTTAAGGATACCATTTGAGGGTAAAAAATGAAATTCAAAGCCTTGACAAAATGATTCAACCAGGAAAGGAGGGAAACTGAATGTGTGTATTGTAACAATCTGTATGGGGGAATAGATTTGATGCCAAAAATGTGCAAAGTGGGTGACTGCTTTATTTGTCAAATACGCCTGTATTAACACCAGAGTTCACAGACACACTGCACTACAAGCAAAATAATGCAGGATACTCCTGATAAATATGCCAAAAGGAAATGAATAAACAAAGTTGGTTCACCATGCTGACATTTTTTATTTTTATCTTATTATGTCAAAGGTATTTTTATGTGCATGGTGACTATTTTTTCCCCTAGTATGGGTATGTACTACACTATTTCACGCACATAATGCACAAATTAACATCTGGCTGCCCAAGAAAGTACAAGACTTCCCAGAAAAATTCAGTTTTGCTACTTTGTTGGCTACTCAATTGTTTTTAAGCCATTGACAGTGCTGTATTGAACTTTGTGTTTCATGACGATGCAATTCTGACAATGCATATAAATACAATACACCACTGTTGAGATCTGGTGCGAAGAGCCAAGGCTGTGAAAGGAGGAGGTGAGACCGGGTCACGCTCACAGAACAAGAGTTCTGGTCAGACTGAGAGAGGAGCAGAGCTGTCTGAACGTGTGTACCCTGTGCAGCTGGCACATACTCTCTCCTGTCTCAAAGGACTAGATCAACAGCATCAAGTTCCACACACTCTTTCAGAAAAAAAACAAAGAACATGTGCTCCGTTGGGAGAGAAACATTTTGCAATAAGATTCACATAAATGTGAGATATGCATAAACGGATGCACAAAATTGTGACATCTAAATGTTTGCCCTCTTGATCCACATTCTCAAATACCGTCAGAACGTGTTAAGTCAAAATGTGCTATTCACAATAATAATAATAATAAAAAAATGGTAATGGAAAATATATTAATGTTAGCTCTTAAAGATGAGAACCAATTATAGTCCCCAGTTCCATAATATTTGGATGCCTGTGATAAATGACATCAACTGTCCGATATCATAAGAAAGGAGTGTGAATGGGGTTGGTTTGGTACAGTATATTATGTAAGTGTAGAAAAATTATGTGAATGTAGTACACAAACATTACCCACATAAATTCTATTATAAGGGGTGATTCTATAATTGGAGATACGTTTAGTGAAAAAAAAAGTTCACTAACAGAAACTCCTTCCAGAATCTTATTGAAAACATCCAGTTTTAATAGCTCAGAGCTTGACAAACACAAGTTTTTAGAGTTGTAGGACACTTCTTACAGAAAGTATTATATTGTTATGGCCTGTAATCTTTTGATTTATATCGAGTAACAAATTATTATAATAATTAAAAACATAACCATTTGAAAAAAGCAGAAAAGTAAATAAATAAAGACCCAAATGCATAGGCTTCACTCAGTTCGGTAAAGTTGACAAGATATTCACAGATTCGACTTTTCCGGATCAATAACTCTCGAGCAAATCGTTTTTGGTACACAAATGAAGCCTATTTTCATTCGTGGTGATGTAGAAAACGAGCTACAAGCATGTTTTTCTTTCAAAACAAGCTTTCCTCCACTCTGTACAAAATACGCTGATCTCAGTGCTGTCCTGTTGATTATACTACAACACTTATTTTGAAAATAATTGCTAAAAATAATTTTTTTTTATGATTGTAGATTGTATTTCCTTCTTTAGGATTTCTTTTTTCCCCTTTATTTAAATTTTTTTATGATTTTGTTATTATGAAAAATATTCAATAACTTTATTGTTATTGGACATAATAGTTAATATCTTTACTGTAACACACTGCACTTTCACCAGTTCCAGTTCACACATTTCTGCTCTCCTGCTTATTTGACTAAAACACTAATTTTTTTAATAATTGTAATTTCCTTTTCATCTTGCTTGTGTAAAAGGCTTATTTCATGTTCTACAGCCTAAGCTCCACCTGTTGTGAGAGAGTGAATTAGAGTTCTCATTCAGCCGGCTGCTGTGTTTGTTTTGCTTTATGTAGTGTAGTTATATGTTTTATGTATAGTTTCACAAAGCTGAAGTTATAATTCGGTTTTTGCTTTAAATTTTGGAATTCTACAATTAAACTAAAAAATGCTGAAATGGTTTCTGGTAGAAATGGTTTCTGAAGTGAAATACAGAACAAGTGAGGAAGGGAAACAGATAGTACTCATTCAGTCATTCGCATGTTTATGCTGTGATAGTCTTAAATGGTAATATACTCACTTTTGTGAAGACTTCTGTGCACCTGTGTTTGATGTTATGTGAACAATTATTTAACCGAACATTAAGCTGCTAATGAATGAAATCCTAACTGATAACTGATAACGCAGATATGTGAAAATCCCTGGGGACAACGGCAGGTTCTAATATTTTTATTCAAGTTTAAACTGAATAGAAATGGTTACATTCATAGTGCATACATTTCCCCCCAAAGCAGTGTTACATGCATTAAAAACTTTTCAAAAGAACACAATATGTAAACTACATACTGAACATGTTTCTTTTTTCTTGTTCTCACAGGAACATTAAAAAATTAAAAAAATTCAGGTGCTAATAACTGACACATAATATATATTCTCACATTTATGTAACAAGTGAGATATCTTCTAAGAAACATTGTTTTCAGTCAAGTGATAAGGAATTCCCGAATCCTGATGCCGATCACTGTGCAAGTCCTGATGTAGACAACCAGTCAAACAGAAAGAAGCTCAGCAAGCCAGTGGCTACACCAACATACGTCAGCTGAGGGATGGATGCTGATGAGGTTACTAGATACACATAGGAAGGTCAATCAATATTAAATCACAAATACAAATTACAAAACAATAATAGAACTATTTAGATAAGGTTCTTAATGAGTGAACTCTTACATCTAGCAGGCACAGGGACACCTGAGGAAGAAGTGGAAGAGAATTTGAAATCAGTACAAATCAGTAACTAGTTATTTTGATAGAACTATTATATGATTCTTTGTACCGCTGTCAACTTTAGTTCTGACTGGTCCTGAGGAGACAATGGCAACATCAGAAGAGTTGTACACTGGAGACTGTACTTCTCTTTTCCTAACGCATTTCTACAAAAAAAAAAAAAAAAAAAGGTCTGATGAAATCCAGAGAAAATAAAGTAAACAAATTCAATTCTGTCATCAGATAAGCACGATTAGTTACCGGAAGCAAGGAGGCGCAAGTGGAGTTCTCACAGAGTCGGGTAGCACAATGCAGGTAGAAAGTGGAGACGGACAGGTTTTTGTGTTCCACAAAGCGGAAGGCCTCAAAGGAGAAGAGAGCTTCCTGGGATATCCCATTCCGATCGATCTTTGTCTGGGCATCACGATTACACCTAAAACAACAAGAGATGTGATTCTCACAAGAGAGTTAAAGTGTCTTCTCAACTCCTCTCTTTCAGTCTGCTTTTTATGAATGACTCACCCGATAAAAAGATCGTAAGAGGTGCTGAGGGCTGGATAAGGGCTTGTTGTGGCATAGCAACGGTCCAGCAACACATTGAACCTTAAAATACACAATAATATAGACAATAATATTAGGTTTGACTGATCTGTTAATGTATAATTAGCATTATTCAATTCAATGTTGATACAGTACGTTCAAGAGCTCCAGTGTTGTTACTGTTAACTAAACCCAAGACTGTTGAAATAATGGTTGAAATCAAATCAAATGTAAATATTAGGAATGTTGAAACTAACTGAAATAAATACATTTGAGTCGATGTATTAAAATGACAAAAACTGAAATAAAAATAAATGGAGCTTAATAGAAAAATTATAAAAAGCACATACTTAAACTAAAATTAAACTGAAAGCGGAAAATAAATTGGGAGTAAAATAGTATATACAGTACTATAACCCAGGAGAGTTGATTTTTCTTACTTGTTTGTGAGATTTGTTGCCTTGATCTGCACATATATGCGAGTTTTCAACTGCAGCCCAGATCCTGGGATCTGGAGTCTGGTTGTGTAGTCGGGAGTCTGTAAAAAAAGATAGGATGTCAAGAAACTTGTATTCACTGATTAATTAAGTGTTCTTTATTGAAAAGAACCTTACACTGAAAAGAGCCATGCTTAGAGTACTGACGAAGGTGCCATTGTTGTCCTTTACTGCTAGACTCACTCCTGACCTGTTGGCACAAAAAGACACTTTGTCACACAAGTTAGAGTGCAGAAACCTCCACCGAGAAACAGATTCTTGGCATTTATACTCACACGCCGAGCTCAGTGTTGTTGACTAAATACTGCAGTGGATATAGACATGAAAACTGGTACATCAGTTGTTGTCTGTAAGAGATAGTGCTGGTGCTGGGATCCCAGGAATTGATTAATCCAGAGATATTAACGGACTGGATTTGGGAGAAGTCGGAGAATATCCCTGATCCCACTTGACTGAAAATCTAACCAACAAACACGTCACACACATTATGGAAATCTGTAGGATTAAAAGTTCCACGCTGATTGCTTTAAAGTGAAAAGCTCTTACGTTCATATTGATGCCACAAAGGATGAGCGCCTCCTGAGAGATTGAGAAGTTGAACAGCAGGACGGGAGGATTGACAGTCCAGTCCGCTACTCCACGGCAGGCTGGGGTGCTAAACTTAGCATTGAGCGCCATTAGGGATTCGTTGTATCCCGCAAAATACATTGGACAAATGAGAACTTTTAAAAACATTTGACTGGTTCCACACACCACTGTCATGTCAGCGTTTTCTGAAAGATATAAGAATGTTCTGTTACTCAAGGTGCTTCTGCATTCATTTGAATAAATCAGTAATTTTTTTCCTTTAAACAAGATGCATGTATTTGAGAACCCAAACTAAGATCATTTTAATTCTGTTTAAAAAGTTTAAGAAGACTGTTAATTTTTCTCAAATGAGAATTGATCCCTTTATTTTCTCTTTATTTTCTTAATTCACTGGCTGACTTTTTAAGAATTTCTTCTTATTTTTTTTTGCCCGTGTTGTAAGAACATACTCATAAAGATACAAATAACCAACTGTTGTCCACACTCTTAAAAATAAGGGTGCTTCAGGATGCCATAGAAGAACCTTTTTGTCTAAATGGTTCCATAAAAAGCTTTTCACTAAAGGTTCTCTGTGGTGAGAGAAGGTTCTTCAGTTTTTTATAAAAAGGTAAGAAAGAGATGGTTCTTTAAAGAACCTTTGACTGAATGTTTTGTGGAACCATAAATAGTTCTTCTAAGGCTTCGTTGTGAAGAACCTTTTAAGTGCTCTTATTTTTAAGAGTGTAATACATCGTTATATCTTCTGCAGTTTTGCTTCTCGAGTAAATGTATTTTTTTTCATAATGTTTAGATAAAAATGAGACTAATCTGATTAAGAAAATAGTTTAAGCACTAACCTGCCAGTCTGTACGTGGGCTGAGTGAGGCATGTTGTGAGACCCTGACCGTCACACAGTAAAAGAAGGCTAGAAAAACACAACAGCTGGACTATTCTGATCATCCTGAGGCAAACTAAAAAAGACAAACCATTAGAAAATACAAACCAATCACGCTAACACTTCTTTCGGACATTTTTCATCTAATATGAATATACTTTAAGACAATAACTAGTCTGCTTTTAATCAGATCATTTTAGAGAGTAAAATAAACGTTACCTTTTGGATCTGTCAGCTCCTGATGTGTAACTTCTCCTTCCTTTCTTGCAGATTCTTCCAGATTTGGTATTTATACAGATGAGAAGGGTGGGAGAGAATACTTGACAAAAGACAGCAACACGAGAGTCTCCAGCGATCTCCAGACTGTTATCTATTCAGATCTGGTAACTAAGTTTGTCATCAATATTGTTGATTGAACAGATAGTTGCTAGAACCACACCTGGAACTGACGCATGGAAATAAAAGGATCTCAGGCCTCTTTCTTCATTAAGGTCTTGAGATTTCAATTCATCCTATTCAGTAGGGTCAAGCATCATTCAACGGTTAATAATACAAATATAATACCACTGTAGGGTCATGTAATTGGACAATAATGGAATGTACAATTTTTTAATAGTTTATTACGGGTTTAATGTTTGATGAAGTACAATTCTTATTCATAATAAAAAAAAATTATATTCATTTATTTATATAATTATTTGTGGAATATTATTATTTATTCACCCAAATCTGTATGACATCATCCAAAGCTTTGTGACTTTCTTTTTTCTGTGGAACTTTACTTAGAGAAATGCGTGATATATATATATATATATATATATATATATATATATATATATATACATATATATATATATATATATATATACATATATATATATATATATATATATATATATATATATATATATATATATATAATTTTTTCCCTGTGCAATGGAACTGATTTATTAGCAACAAGGTAAAACAAGTTAGTTGATTTATTAGCAACAAGTTATATCTTATTTTGTGTTCCCACAGGAAAAAAAAATCATACAGGTTTGGAACAACAGGAAGAGTAAATAATGACAAAAATAAATAAATAAATAAATAAATAAATACTAAAACTATTCCTTGAACAAAGGGTATAAGATAAATTTAACAAAAGAAAAAAAAAAGAAAGAAAATAAAAGATTTTGATACAAATAAACATAAGGGATATGATATACGAGACAGTATTTTCTAATGTATTATAGTTATATTCAACTATCCTCACTATTTTTATATTATTTTATTTTTAGTTTATGAGTTTCCCAATATGCTTTAACAGAGGTATATAATGTTTGGCGGGTGTAGTCACTTTGTCGCAAAGGTAGGGTGTTAAAGAAAGGTGTTTTTCACTTAACAAGGAGAGCTAGAATTTCTTTTTATGAATATTGGCACTAACTCTAGTACTTACATCATAGTTAAACACTTATTTCAACAAAAAGGTACCCCCTGTTCTTTTCTTAGGACAGCAAGCACATTCAGAGAATTCCCTTGATGAAACCAAGCACCTTTTCAATACATACAAAAAAGGGAATTCCTCTTGCAGGACAGAGCCATAACAATGATTCTCAAAGAGTTTCTTCAAAATGATCAGTACGCCGCTTTCAGTGTTCAACAATTAGTATAACATTTCTTAATTAATGTTTCTTAATAAATATACATAATGAGTATTTCAGTCATGTTGGAAAATTAACTAATAATTCATTCCCAGTATGTTTTTTTTTTCTTCATAGGTTTGGTTAACCTGTGAGAACTCAAACTCAATTTCAAACTTTATTTTTATGACCAGGTCATGACTGCACGCTTGCCCTTTAGCTTTATCCAGGTCAGGTACAAAAAGCTATTGTGAATAAAACAATACAATGACTTCCTCTGATTGAACTCTCTTTTTATTGAAAATATCACATCCCAGAGGATTTGAAATGATCAACCACTTTGCTTTGTCTGGAGCTCAAAGGTGTGCCCAGCTTCTGCTGTGCTTTCTGTTTAGGGATCAACTCATCACACCCTCTATAGACAATACCTGCACCCTCTTTATCGGACATTTAGTTTTTTACTGTAGCGGATTGTTTTCAGTGTGTGTATGTGAACTGACTGTCTTACTAATATCATCTACACTGTTGACAACTGTGACAGCTCTCTGACTGACAGGGTTTTTCATGACTATGCCACCCTGTGGCCACTGTTGATGTGGCAGATTTACAGTGCAGCTACACCGCAGTGTCATTGTGGAGTCAATAAGAAACCTGAGTTTGTACTTAGAGAATTTTTAACAATATGTGCATAGTGTCTGTGATTTTGGGCAACAATGTAAGCATTTACTTGTGTTCCTTTCTTGTTAAAAATATCTGTGAAAAAAAATGCAAAATATTTGATTAAAAAAAGAAAATAATTTAAAGTTATGTCCCTCAGTTTGAACTCAACCCTGTCACAATAACCATCTTATGACCATAATAATTTACACTCAAGTATGACATCATTTACCAGAATCATCATTCTGGTCTCTTTAATACAGAAAATCATTGGTAATATCATACTTTTTATTCATATTTTTGAGGCATGTTATAGTCAGGGAGGGCACTGTCAAGCTTACATCATACATCAGAAACTGCTCTGAAAATGTTGGCCATGCAGATGTGTTGGCCCATAAACAAGGGGACAATATGAGAGAGGGAAACAAAACCAAAAATGTAAATTTAAGGCAATGTATCCCTATCCCTACAAATGTCTTACAGTCTTCAACCCCGTCACACCTTGTCAGATTAATATTTTTAGGAAAAATATAGGGAAGACAGTATAGGGAAGTATTTCTTGTTGATCTGACATGTTCAGGCCTAAAACAAACAAAAAATGTGGTTTTAGTTGAAATTTTAAATGTAATATATATATATAGGCCTATATATAAAAAAATAATGAGCTGGTAGACAAAATTTGTATATTTTTAGCTTCAGTCCTATAAAATTGTAAAAATTATATGTATAATAAATGATACATTTGATATCATTAAATTGTTATCAGGGGCACATGAGCAGTAGGCACCTTTTATAACAATTTATGTGTTAAATCATTTTTAAATCCCATTTCGTCCGTTACGGGTTTGAGAAAAAGTTGTCAAAAGCTGAAAAAAACAAAAAGCGCATAGCAAAAGCGCCATAAAGCTCCTTCAAATGTAACAAATACTTTAATTTAAGAAAAACGTTTCGTTCTACTTATAAGGATATTATTTTTATAAAGAGGTCTGGTAACTTATTTAGAAATACGAAATGAAAAACTAGTGGTTCTGTGCGGGTTTTTCTCGGGTTTATCGTCCAGTCAGTTGCGTTAGTTCCAGTATAGTTAATTTCTTCTTTATTAAATCATATATTTTTCACCTTTCCTATTTTTATGGAACTACTTCAGTCATGTTTATTGTATGCTTACTGTAATCGATATTCGATGACACAGCCATGACCATCCATTTGACTGGATTTCTTATTAGTGCAAAAAGTTCTCTAAATTACCTGACAATGTTCTAGAACTCTATGGATCGATATTTCCCCCGTTTTAGGAACATTCTGCTGTGTAATATGCGGAATTCTGCTGGCGTTCTCCATCTCTGAAGGCTGCAGCGGCCGCGCGACGTGATTGGCTGCTGCTGCGCTCGTCTCATGTTCTGGACTGTTCTCAGGAAGAGACTTTAAGCGCATAACAGCGCACTCCTCTGCCTTCTGCTGCAGACACCGCGCGCGTCTCGAGCTGCGACACCACAGGTGATTGACAGACTCACAGCGTTTCTGGTGAGCATTATGATGAATGTTGCGTTTAAAGTTAAAGAGTTTCATGTTTTTTTTTTATTATAAACAAACTATTGCACAGTAGAGTACTAAGACGTACCAATATGCGTTGAGTTTGATGCTTTTCGGGCTTGATAGTTTAGCAGATAACGGTACAGTTTACTCAACAGTCAAAATAACGACATCATTAATTCATCCTCATGTTTTCCCAAAGCTATGACTTTCATTTTGTATTAAATCATAAAGTAATGATAGGCGGAATGTTTGGAAATGACAGACGCTGTCATTCCGCTAACATTTCCAACACGAAGAAATTACAAAACTGTAAAAAAAATTATTAGCGCTAGCTAACGTAAAATGTTATATGAATATTTTCACTGCATTCGATCTGCATTCTGAACCAGCGATAATATGGAATGTTCTAGAACGTTAATAACGGATGCCATTCGAGTGTTGTGCGCGGGTTTGATTGGGGACTATGGAATGTTCTAGCTGCAGATGATTCCAGGATAAGACACTCCCAGTTTTTCCAATTCAGGAATGCTTACGGAAATCACAAATGTTGCATAATAGTTAACGAGCAAACGACGGGAAACTGAACCTTAACCTTCCCTCAGAGGCAGTCACTTATCTTAAAGGGATAGTTCACTCAGAATTAATATTTTGGCATTTTACACAGCTGGCATTCTTTCAGAACTTTATTTTCCACAGAAGAAAGTCTTATAGGTTTGGGATGACATGAGTAAATGATGACTTTTTTTTGTCATGGTTTTTACTTATAAACACATAATCACTAATTAAACAGAAGGAATGATAAAGCTGTTGTCAAGTGCTTTCCTCATATCTATTTGAAGGAGCGTATTTTAACACAGTGACAGCTGATCCGCTTTGTGGTCCATGTAGGCCACAGGATCATCTGAAGTCTAGTGTGCCAGTAAAGCTTCCGAGTAAACAGCCATATAGGGAAACAAAGAATTGAGCTATGAGTAGGATATCAAACAAACATACATTCCTTATTTGGAAGGCTTAGGTTGAAAGCTTAAAATGTATTTCATCGTGACTATTAACCGCTGCCATGTGTGTTTGCTGCCAGCAGAAACCATGTCAAAGGGACCAGCAGTTGGCATTGATCTGGGGACCACCTACTCCTGTGTGGGGGTCTTTCAGCATGGCAAAGTTGAAATCATTGCCAATGACCAGGGTAACAGGACCACGCCAAGTTATGTAGCATTCACAGACACAGAGAGGCTGATTGGAGATGCTGCCAAAAATCAAGTAGCAATGAACCCCACCAATACAGTCTTTGGTAAGCAGCTTTATTCCTGATATAATTTTGAGATTTTTTAAAAATCTATCTTTATCAACCATTACTGGACATTTAATTGTGCATTAGATTTTCCTGTAGATTTACATTTAGATTACACTCACTCAGTTAAGATTTAAACACATAAATAACTTAATAACACGGTTATTAAGTGTAATCTTTGGCAAATCTGAAAATGAGAATTGTACATTAACGGTCTGACATCTAAATGTAGCTAAATGTTTTTAGTCTTCATTTAAGCAAAATAGTATGAATCTGCATGAATATTTATAAGCTTATGTATTGTTGAACACGTTCAGAGTTTGTCGCCATATTTGTTTCTGTAGATGCAAAAAGGCTCATTGGACGGCGGTTTGACGAATCTGTTGTGCAGTCAGACATGAAGCATTGGCCATTCACTGTTATAAATGACAGCTCACGCCCCAAAGTTCAAGTTGAATACAAAGGAGAGACCAAGACCTTTTACCCAGAGGAGATTTCATCCATGGTGCTTATAAAGATGAAGGAAATTGCTGAGGCTTACCTTGGAAAAGTAGGTTTCTGTCAAAACAGTGCCTGTATTTGCTATAATGCTTCTGAGAAACCGTCTCCCTTGTTGCTGTAGGTGTTAAGATGTTGACATGTCTAACATGTCAACACTGACAGGCTGCAGTTTATTAGAGCATGAAAGAGGCCTGTTTGAATAACACATCTTAAACATGGTACTTTCTGATTCAGAGGATGACTTCAGTAAAAAGAATCGGCTGTTACACTTCATGAATCTGTGTTCACAGACCATCACGAATGCTGTTATTACGGTACCTGCTTATTTCAATGACTCTCAGCGCCAGGCCACTAAGGATGCTGGGACTATCTCAGGTCTCAATGTTCTACGAATCATCAATGAGCCGACTGCTGCTGCAATTGCCTATGGTCTGGACAAGAAAGTAAGTGTGCTTCTTTTACTTACAACAGTATTAAAGCAGTAATTGTTGAATATAACTGATGACTTTGTCTGGAATCAGGTTGGCTCGGAGAGAAACGTCCTGATCTTCGATCTTGGTGGTGGCACTTTTGATGTGTCCATTCTTACAATCGAGGATGGCATCTTTGAGGTCAAGTCAACAGCCGGAGACACTCACCTTGGCGGGGAAGACTTTGACAATCGCATGGTCAACCATTTCATCTCGGAGTTCAAGCGCAAGTACAAAAAGGACATCAGCGACAACAAGAGGGCCGTCCGTCGGCTGCGCACAGCATGCGAGCGGGCAAAACGCACTTTGTCCTCCAGCACTCAGGCCAGCATCGAAATCGACTCTCTTTATGAGGGAATCGATTTCTACACTTCAATCACCAGGGCTCGTTTTGAAGAGCTCAATGCCGATCTCTTCCGTGGCACGTTGGATCCGGTCGAGAAATCCCTCCGTGATGCTAAACTTGACAAGACTCAGGTTCACGAAATTGTCCTTGTTGGAGGATCCACCCGTATCCCAAAGATCCAAAAGCTGCTCCAGGACTTCTTCAATGGGAAAGAACTGAACAAGAGCATCAATCCAGATGAAGCTGTCGCATATGGAGCAGGTAATGAAAATGGACATCGTTTTGAATGGCCTAATCTTCTATAAATGTCCTATTAGAGACATATTTCCTTTTTATAGCTGTCCAGGCAGCCATTTTGTCTGGAGACAAGTCTGAGAATGTCCAAGACCTGTTGCTCCTGGATGTTACTCCTCTGTCCTTGGGAATTGAGACTGCTGGCGGCGTTATGACCATCCTGATCAAACGTAACACTACCATCCCAACCAAACAAACACAGACCTTTACCACTTACTCCGACAACCAGCCTGGTGTCCTCATTCAGGTGAGGAGATTTGTTTTTTCGTTTTTTTTTTTTGTCCATGGTTTCTGACAAAGTTTCACAAGTAATGCATTTCTCTACTGTAGGTGTATGAGGGTGAAAGAGCAATGACTAAGGACAATAACTTGCTGGGAAAGTTCGAGCTGACGGGCATCCCTCCTGCTCCGCGTGGCGTACCCCAGATTGAAGTAACCTTTGACATTGATGCCAATGGCATCATGAATGTCTCTGCTGTAGACAAGAGCACTGGCAAGGAGAACAAGATCACCATCACCAATGATAAAGGTAACATAACTCTTGATGTCCTGAGTGCCTTTGGTTATTGGAAAGCGAAGTCCTAATCAATGGTCCCAACTTTTCCAGGACGTCTAAGCAAGGAGGACATTGAGCGCATGGTCCAGGAAGCTGAGAAGTACAAGGCTGAGGATGATGTTCAAAGAGAAAAGGTTGCTGTTAAGAATGGCCTTGAGTCCTACGCCTTCAACATGAAGTCCACAGTTGAAGATGAGAAACTCAAGGGCAAGATTAGTGATGAGGACAAGCAGAAGATCCTTGACAAGTGCAATGAAGTCATAAGCTGGCTGGACAAAAACCAGGTATGGTTCTCAACCTTTGTGTCCGAGATAACACCAGTTATGTTTTTTCAACGATAGTACTCATTGCCTCTTATAATTTCTGTACAGACAGCTGAGAAGGACGAGTTTGAGCATCAGCAGAAGGAACTAGAGAAGGTGTGCAACCCTATCATCACCAAGCTGTACCAGAGCACTGGTGGGATGCCAGAAGGAATGCCTGGGGGCTTCCCAGGAGCTGGAGGTGCCCCTGGTGGAGGTGGATCCTCTGGACCAACAATTGAAGAAGTTGATTAAATCCTTCTGAGAAAGCTTCTCACTGTTTGGAGCACCTTCATAAGTATGCTTTCTCTTTCACGTTTCTCAAAGATTAATTTTTGACCAGTTGGGAGTTAAAAACTCATGAGTATTTGTTTTACCTGCTTGCTTTGTAGCTGTTCTGAGCAGCATGTTTTTGGTCCCATCCATGTTAAACATATGTTAAAAAAATGCTGCATATGCATCACATTCTGGTGTGTTGAACACTGACAATAAAGTATTTGCTGTTCACAAAGTGAATGCTGTGTGGTTTGAAGTGAAGTGAAGTGACCCATACTTGGCTGAGTATGGGTGAAGTGACCCATACTCAGCCAAGTATGGTGACCCATACTCAGAATTCGTGCTCTGCATTTAACCCATCCGAAGTGCACACACACAGAGCAGTGAACACACACACACACACACACACTGTGAACATACACCCGGAGCAGTGGGCAGCCATTTATGCTGCGGCGCCCAGGGAGCAGTTGGGGGTTTGATGCCTTGCTCAAGGGCACCTAAGTCGAGGTATTAAAGGTGGAGAACTGTACATGCACTCCCCCCACCCACAATTCCTGCAGGCCCGGGACTCAAACTCACAACCTTTCGATTGGGAATCCGACTCTCTAACCATTAGGCCACGACTTCCCTAAATACCTTGTATACTCTTTGTTCTTCCTTAAAATAAAAAGCCTGAAATATTGCAGTGTATGTAAACTGATTAAAAACTATCTACTAAACTCAAAAGTTTGGGGCCAGTAAGATTTTGATTTAATAGAAATTAAAGCTTTTGTTCAGCTAGATGTTTATATTGAGCATAAGTGACAGTAGAAATATTAATATAGTTACAAAAGATTTATAAATGCTGTTCTTCTCAAGTTTCCATTTATCAAAGAATCCCGATTTTCTTTTATCACAGTTTCCTATATATCATAACATTTAAAAAATATTAAGAAATTTTTATTGCATATTAAAAGTATTTCTGAAAGATCACATGACACTGAAGATATGATAATGGCTTGACATAATAAATTGCATTTAAAATAAAAAATAATAAAATCATACTGATCCCAAACTTGTATACTGTACATATTTTGGAAACCGCTTAAATGCATATAAAATTCTACAAGAACTTCAAGAAGTTGTTTTCTTCTATAAATCAAAATACATAGTCTATTTTGGTTCCAACCTGATCTGCACCTCTTATTATTTTGTATAGAAAATACACATAGAATATAAACAACATTTGAACTGAATTAGTCATTTATTAGTTTGTGTTATGGGATTTTAAAATAATAAATGATAGGTCTAAATTGAAGGGGTCAGGCTGAATGGATTAAATAGCAGATCTATGATGAGAAGCATCAGCGTGACATTGGGCCTCTCGGTTCATACATCCGGTAAGCACACATATAGAAGATCCCTGTAAGAGAAAGACGAGGAATGTTAATAACTAATACATTAGCAACAACTTCACTCATCTTTACTCATTATTGAAAGACACTGACCATGTTGTCATGTTGTAACATTTTAAAGGGATAGTTCATCTATTCAGAACACCCGTTCATCTTCAGAACACAAATTAATGTATTTCTGATGAAATGCTCTGCATAGACAGCAATGCAATTGACACATTCAAGGCCCAGAAAGGTAGTAAGCACATTGTTTAAAATAGTCCATGTGACATCAATGGTTCAACTGTAATTTATGATTTCTCTTCACTGCCAGTCTTCTACGTGTGTTCATGATGCATTTGTGTGACGCAGTAGCCGGCCTTCTGACGTATACATGGATGTCCTGTGCCTTATTTTCAGTCTGAGGGATGTTCATGGATGCGAGGTACTCTCATGAAGGCATGTCGACAAGAAATTGTTAAGTGAAATTGTTATTTTTTTATTTGCGTACAAGAATATTCCTAGTAGTTTCTTCAAATTTAGGTTGAACAACTGATAACTCAGAAAATCAGATAACTCTCAGATTTTATCAAAATGTCATAATTTGTTTTGTGAAGATGAACGAAGGTCTTACAGGGTTGGAGTAACATGAGGGTAAGAAATTAATGAGATAGTTCACCCCAAAATTTAAATTATCGCATTAATTTTTTTTTGAATGGATTTAATACTTATCCCAGTATCCCAGGTTAAATATTGAAAATAAGAAAATATTGTCAGCTCTTACCTCAGTTTGATAAAAACTTTGCGTATATTCATAACAGAATATTAATTTCATGAACATAAACATAAAGTGTACCTGAAAAGAAAGTGAGCACCACAGAAACCCAGCCCATTATGTACGACCACGAGAACCGCCAGTTCCCATATCGTTTTCCATAGTAGTTGACCGTCATCCCAGTGTAGACAGCCATGGCCAGCAGCACAAAGAAGCCTGGGATGTACAATGCAAATAAACGATGACTTCCCATACAGTACACGCAGTTCAGATATATAAGAATAATTTAACTTATTAATGTTATTTTTAGGATTGGATGCATTGTCACATTCTTACATGAAATGAAATAGAGAATTCCCGCAGCAAAGGTTTTGTCAAATCCGCTAAAGGAGGAGTAATTGATGAAAGCCAAGACACCGATGATGATGCCAAAGAAACAAGCTAAGATGGAAAGGATCATGAAGGCCCGGGTGGCATCCCAATATGCTGTTCAAATAAAACCAGAGATTAGTTGTCTTTTTTTTTTTTTTCTTTTTAAAAATGTTCAATGTATGTATTTTATGTCTACTGTGTGACGGTCTCACCGATGCTGTCTGTTAGTGTCATGCATTTTCCAGGTAGACAGTAGCGCCACAGACCCTGATGCATGTAACTGCCGGACTGGCGGTACTGCATCCAGTAATCAGTGGCAGTGGAGATCACCAGGAGTATTTTTCCCACTCCTGCACAAAACAATCCACCTCCCATAAAGCTGTACATCTTGCACCTACAGACACACTACAGACAAAATATGAGTCAGTACTGAAATTAATTCCAAACATATGTAAACATACTTTAATTACTAATTAAAAATGTCAAATGTTGTTGAATATGATTAATTTTAATTATAGTATGTATTGTTTATTTTTTTATTTTCAGTTTTTAATTTAAATTTTAGCTTAAGTTTTAGCAAACTTCACAGTGCTTTTATCGTTTATTAGTTTTAATTTTGATTATTAATTTTTTTATCATAATTTTTTTAACTGAAGCTATTTTAGTCTTTTTATTTTTTAAGGGTTTTTAAATTTAAGTTTCTCATCTAACATTTATATTTTATTTCATCTTTATTTTAATTAATGGAAACAACTTTTAGTTTCAGTGCACAACACCAGCGTTTTACATCAATTCAGTTTTACCATCATAAAATTCTAAATTCATTATTTAACATTCATTTGGTTCTTTTTATGTCTTACTATAGCATCATTTCCAATTACTGTTTTTTTCCTTTTTTTTTCCTTTAAATGATCTTAAGAGAAATGAGTTTGTGAACATCACATCAGCTTCTACTAGACGAACATGATTGATGGCCTAAAATCACCTTTTGTAAAGTGTGAAGAGATTTAAAAACTCAATTCACAACAACAAATCAACATACAATATGAAAAAATAAATCAAAACATAACCTACCTCTTTCCACCCAAAAAATGTTATCAGACTGAATAGTGTGAAGCTGAATTATGCCAAGGCAGGCAGATTTCCATGAGCTATTGGCAGTTGTTTTTTGTGAGGGCACAGTAGCTGGGTGGAGAGCTGAGACCAACAATAGAGCTGTCAGCCAATCAGAGAGGCCAGATGAGTGCTTAAGAGAATCTGCTGAAAATACAAAACTATTTAGCAGTAGTTTCACTAATACTGATGACAAAGTACTTTCAATTGACAATATAGAAACATCGCAGAATGACACACAAAATGACAAGCAGTTTTTCAGGAAATTGTAAAAACATGTCTAATTCTTGTATTTCATTATAATACTTTTTCTTTCTGTTAATTTCAAGAAAAAATTTCAATAATTTATCTACTTTTTATTTAAGTTACAGCAAGAATATATGAAATACATGTAGCAAGAATATATGAAATACTTGTTTTCCCCCACTAAGCACTACACAGTTATTATTATTCATTCACTTTACTACGTGTCTACTGCTTCTTTTTAATGGAGTATTAAACTGTCTCCTGAAAGGTTAAGAATCCATTAAGTGAACATTGTGTCTCCCCTGAAAGCTCCATGTCTACTTAGACATTAGATGCCACCTAGAGCCTTCACATTAAAGTAATGCAATAGACTGAAAATAGAAAGTAATGAACGGATAAAAATAGAGCTCATCTGCCCACAGGAACTAATAAAACACCAATCCTCTTCAGGACGTTGAACATAATAGCAGCTGGGACGTTGTAAATGTGAATGATTAAGATATTTTCCAGGAGTGTTGGTGGTGAAGGTTTGGCTACGTTTATCTTTGGATTTGTTAAAGGATTCGAGAGCCACATGATGAAAAGTGGTGCTTGTCACAGCCAAAAACAGCTTTTGGGGTTAAAGGGTTTCTAGTTGACAAGAATGTGTACATTTTACAACCAGCAGATGGAGACTTTTTACCATAAATAGGATAAACAGGGCGAAAGCAACACTTTAAACTCTTTCTATGTACATCAATGGTCAATTGATGGATATTTGATCTGTATTGATACAGTATGTGGGTTTCCTCGCCTGTTCTGTCAGTAGCATCTGTCTGCTCTGGTAATTGATAGCAGTGCTTGAAATACTCACCCATCATGCTGCTATACTCTTCAGTATCTCTGTTAGGGTTGTACTGTACTTCTTTTTTCTGTCTTCAAGAAATTCTGTCCGGCAATACTTACATATAAAAACAAGTTTTGGCTCAGTCTGGTATGCAAAAGTCCACAGGGGTCTGCACTGTATTTAACATACTGCTTGTGTTGGGGAGTAACTATCTCTTGGTTGAATTTTCAGTCCACCACTTCTGCCAATTACATCAATCCACACTGGCAATGAAAGCTTTAGGCTACAACCTGTCTGAGAGTTGATTAACTGATTAAGAGTTAACATTCGCTAGAAATTTAGAAAAGTAATCAAAAATGTTATCAAATTTAATCATTTATATTACATTAAAAAGTAAATGAAATAGTAGCCTACATATTGCTTACCCTAAATGGGTCTACAGCATTTCTGAGACTATTATAGGATGCTGCAGGGAGGATGTTTTTTTGTAGGCCAAAACCTGGAAACGAATTAAGATTTTCGCACTTCAAAAGTTCCACCGTCTCAAAGTCAGCGGGTTTTTGTTAATGGGTTTTTACTTAAATGCATGCAATAAAGTCTGTGGTTATTAAGATTAACTAAATTTTTAAGGATCTTTATGGTCAATTGCCATTTCCAGGTTTTGGCCTGCTTTAAAGTTGGTCACAGTGCTTATTTTCCCCAGTGATCCAAAAGCCAGTGGAAAATTCCTGTTGGGTTGTTTTTGTAAAGGGAAGTGGGGAGATGCTAACTTGGAGTGGAACTACAAAAATCATCATCACTGAAAATTATGCCAAAAAAAAAAAAAAAAAAAAAAAAAAAAAAATATATATATATATATATATATATATATATATATATATATATATATATATATATATATATATTTGAAATGGTGGATTTAAAATACTAGTATAGGTCTCCATCCAAAGGACACCTAGATATATGAAACAGCAATGAAGGACCTCTATTTGAAGGGCATTCACAAAACCTATTTTGGCATTCCACTGTTTCCGTTTTTTTTCCTATGTTACTGTGCTCATGCACACGAGTAACTCAAAATATACTTGCTTTTCTGCATTCTGCTCTGTTTCACAAACCTAATTTACCTAATTTTCATCCCACAAAAGCAAACATGCAACTGATGTCAAATCAAAAGATTAATCAAGATTAACTTTAATTGTGTGTCAGCAGACATTATATTTCCTGTCCTGCAATGTTTCTAAATGCAACAATGAATGAGACATAGCTATTACATTTTAACAAATTTCTATATATAACAAAATGTTTTATTCCTCATCAAAAAATAAAAATAAAATAATATATATATAAAATAAAAATGTAAAATTATTATTTTCTTGTCTATGACCAGTTATAACAAGCAAATAAAAAACTTCACAAACTGAACAATTACAGAAATGGCCCAAAAAGGGTTTTTTAATGAATGACTTGTGGAGACAGAAACTAGATTCATGGGATCCCAGAGAGAAAAGTGAGTTGTATAATTGAAGAGCTTGTGATGCAGTATTAACTCACTCCTCAATTATACAAGCTTCATTTTCTCTGTTCCCAGGGGGGAATTGTACAAGGCGGATGCCCTCAGCATAGCAAGTAATGCATCATGACGTCATCCTCTGCGTCATAAATGCTGATTTTGGAATGACACAACAATGGCTAAATGATCAAAGTCCTTGTAATCCTTCTGTGCTTCTCTGAATGGCTTCTGAGGTGCTAAAAGCTGATTTTGGGACACGCTTCATTTCAGAGTGCTGAGGGAACCGTGGCAAGCAACACTGTGTGGCGAATTCATTAGGCTAAACGTCACTGTGGATCTGGCTGCTGGCTAGCTAATTGGCTAATTAGATTTGTGCTCGTCTAAATCCATTTTACAACTGAAACAATGGCTTCAAGCAATTGGGTTTCCAATCTTCTCCCAGTGGTTTTTCAAGAGAGCAAAAATGAGCTCAAACATTGAATACGCACTTCTAAAATATACCTGTTGAAAAATGACTTAAACCAGCTTTAATTGTTTTTCAGGTCTCCTAGCCTGGTCAAGGTGTGATATTTGCTGGTTTTACAGAGATTTGGGTCATGCTAAACCAGTCAAACAGCATCTTTACCAGCTTTAACAAGAAAAGAAAAGGCTTGGGCTGGTTTGCTATGTTTCTCTCAAACTCTCTGATTTGTGATCACTTCATGAAAACAGACGTTGAGGTCTGGAGTGTGTTGCAGGTTTGAACTCACTCAACTCAGATCCTGACCAGTCATGTCCACACCATATGTAGGGTGCAAAAACATTGATCTACCACTAGGTGAAGATGGATTGTCATGGTTTCTTGTTTTAATCACTCATGAATCCACATTGTTAGGGGTTTTTGCAGTTTGTGCTCTGGTAAATACAGAGTATTTACTGTAAAAAGTACCATATCTGAAGTAACTAAACCTCTTCTCTTTAGGTTTAACAGTATGTTAACAGATTATCTTTTAATAATTTGTTCCAGTACAATGATAATATAAATTCTAAACTATTGAATCAAATAAATGGCTATAAATACATATTAGAAATTATTTACATACAACAAAGAATATGCCTTTTAAATATTTTACAAATGCTATATCATGCTTATTGTAATTCTTTTAAACATTGTTAAAGAGTCTGAATATGCATAAAAATATTAAAATGGTATTGGATTTATGTCATCATATTCAAGCATATTCAAGCTTTCAGCGTAATCAAGAACAGATTTTACTTGGCTATCAATACTGACTAGCAAATTCAGTGCCAGAATTGTAAAATTATCAAATATTACTTTTGCCTGTGATTTGAGCTGTATTTTCAGATTCCCATTTGAATGAAAATCAAAAGTAACAGTCATTTCCATTTCATATAGTAATGCAAGTTCATTACACATTCTAGAGCACATTTTCCCACATTTACAAATGTGTGAAATGATGCATTCTGTCAGTCATTTCTCCTCATTAGACAATGATCCAGCACAGGCCTTGCTGTAGCTCAGTTAATCCACATTAATTGAAATAGGAAATCACTCACAGTTCGAGCCAAGCAGCTCCTCTCTGGTTCAGTTTATCAATGTGGAATGAAAATTACAATATAAAAAGCTAATCCACTGCACTCATAAACAGCGTGGACCAAGAACAAAAATCAAGTAAAGAGACTCATGAAATACCAGGCCAGTAATAGTCCCATACTCTTTTTAAAAGATACTTGAGTGAAAGTACAAAAGTGCGGATTTTTTATGCACTTAAGTATTAAAGGTAAAATTACAGATCAGTTTATTGTTTTATTTAGCAATTTTCTCTTCCACGAACTCTCATATGAGGTTGCTATACAATCTGAAAAAAAAAAAAAAATGCGTGTCCTACCAAAAACTCTTCCAGGAAAGATGCTTGTATTAATCCACAGACGACCTTCATCAATCCTGAGTGCTGCATTAATGGCGCTTTACTCCCCACCAATCAAGCAGAGGTTATAAATGTCTGCTGTCCCAAAGAACCACTGGGATGTGCTTTGATATCATCAAAAACCTCTCTTAAAACACACGATGCCATATGAAATGAGTGTTGGGGACAGCACTGACCCATATTTAACTGAGATTCCCAGCATTACCCACAAGTATATAGTAACAGCAACTAGCATACATTTTCAAATGTACCTTTTTCTCGTTTAAACCCAGAGGGACCCGCAGGGTTTTAAATACACCACATGTGAGTTAATTAAGCCTGTGCCTGTTTGCGGCAGACTCTGTGTGATTTCAAATGTGACTAGACTGCACGAGGTGAGAAGGGTCATATCCAGAACCAATGCAGAGGTCAGAAGGTGTTTATTAAAATTGGCAAATGATCTCCTGAGAAGACGGTCTCAGGTGAGACACACTCACGTTCACCTCTGGTTCACATCATTGCTGACTTGAACCAGCCCTACTTTAACTAGGCCATAGTTAATGTGCTCAAAACAGACTTGTGTATTCATTAAACGGGTCGTCTATTTATTTCTTTGCTTGTTTCTAAGCGACTGAAAATGCACATTTCTGCTGACAGCTGTGTTGATGCTCTTGCACTGATGCTGTTCAGACGCAAATACCCTATGTTTTGTCCTTAAAGCTACATTTTGGCAACTGCAACATCAAAATAACAGCCTTTCAGCGTTCAAATGATTTCTGCTGGTAAATTCAATGTATGAAGAGAGGAATTCAATCAGTTGCTTGCAGAATTTGCATCTAAATAAAAGATGTAGGCGTTTGTAAATAGTAATTTCAGATGGTCTGATGTGGCTCTCTGCACTTGGCTAATAATAGTCCATTTAGATTTAATTAAGAATAAATTAAGATAATTAAGCAGTATCATACAAGCAAGAGTGCTGTTGTTTATCCAGTTCAATATATAAGAAACTACTTACCTTTTAGACACAATATCGATAGTTACTTTGTCAATTTTTGGTCACTGAGGAAAACCTGCAGTGAATCGTTCCAGAATGAATCACTGTGCGAGTTGAATCAATGACTCGTTAGTTAAAATTCGCTGCATTCGGAACTCTGTATCGGATATTATTTTAATATGTCTTTCAGTTGCTTGAAAGAACGATTGAATGACAAACTTGTTGCATTTATGAAAAAATCTTTTTTTTTTTAACTGATTGAAAGAAAGATTCATTATTCACTCAAAAGGAGTCACTTGTCGACAACTGCCTTATGATTAACTTAAAATACATCCATTGCATAATTACCTAGGCCTACTTCATTTCAATCCAATTATCTTTATGTGAGGAATTCGAATGGTTAAAACGTGAACACATTTAATCCGATATGAAATTAGTGAACTTTCGATATTTCAGTAAAAATCACTGTGAAATACACAATCACTTACATTTCTATCGAGTCTTGGATTCCTCATGCAAACTTGAAGTGTCAGGATTTTTAATACATGGACAAAATTTACATAATGCATTTTCATGAATTCCATACCCAAGTGCACAGTTATTGACAAAATAATACAGGAAGAAATTCATATCAGTAACAGTACTGTACAATAAGTCTTAGAACATGAGTTTTATTGTGTTTTGTATGCAGTCCGAACATGTACAACTGCAAATGATTGAAGCATTAGTGGAAAAACAGTCGTGACATGGCGTAAATCATTCTCCAGGAGAAAAGAAAAACCTTTCAGTGAGCACACGATAGTAAGGAGACTTTACAACAAGAAACATCTGGTATTCTGTAGGCTTACTAATGTATCATTGGATGATTTGTTCACATAGACTGTGCCTGATAATATCTGCTATATTTTTCACAAAAATGGCGAAACACCTTTTTATTACATGTAGACATTGAGGCGTACATGTATGCACCAGATACATTCAAACATGTTCATCTAAAATTTTCTGTCATTTTTTTTACATTTAGATTTTCTTTTTAAACTAATAAATACAATAAATAATAATAACAAATAATAAAATAGCATGCCCTCTGGCATGCCTTTTTCATCACACAAAAACATTGTAAAAATTATACATACAGAGGTAGGACAACAATGGATCATTTGAAAAACTTGTCTAAAAAAATACCTAGACAAAAATGACGAACAAAAAAACAGAGTTGAAGGACCAGAGCGTGGAGGCATATACACTGCATGGCATATGTTGCATGTAGATTTGTGAACAACAGCACAACTTCCTCTCCTCATATCATGTTCTGAAAATAAACAAGCCCAAAATTACATAAAATCATCATTTTGTTGCCAAGCAATCTAGTTCTGGCACATTAAAGCAGTAACATGCAGTAATATTCTACCAAGCTCTAACCAACAAACATATTAGTCGCATTTTTAATATCCATTGGAATATCAATACCATGGAGACCACATGAGACAACACAGTTCTTTAAAAAGTGGAAATGTAATCATTTGCCTGATTCATGCAGTGTGCTTCCAGCTCTGCACGCTCAGTGTCCTGGAGCTTATCGATTGTTAATTTACTGCAATGCTCCAAGGCCCCACGCGTGGCCAGTGACTAATGAACTTATTCAGACCAGAAGAGATCCCACACAAACTCATCTAACCTCATTTCTCCTCCTTCCTGCCCCCAAGGAACGCGAGGTTGCGGAGGATTGAGATGCAGAGCTTCTGGAGAGGGAACAGTGGCTGGACATCTGACCGCTGGACAGCAGGTTTGCTTTGAAATACTGGATTAAACCTTCATCTGTGCAGTCAAATATACAGTGAGAATTAAAAACCACAACGCACAAGGATATTTTTATATTTTACAAAGGACAGTGTTGGGTGTAAAAATGACACACCATATTTTATTGCATTGCAATGTGACTGCCAAGGTATTTTGGGGTTGATTTTTAGTACCAATAGTGATACTTGCAATCTCTACCAGCGAATGTTTTTTTGCCTCCCCTTATGTCTGACCTTGTGTGCTCCACTGTGCAGCTGTTCTGCGGTCTGATCTTCTCTCTCTGTGTTGTGGGGGCGTCCTGCTCCCGCCGTTATCCAGTGTGTCTGTCAGGTGCTTGAGTGGGTCCTCTGTTACAGGAGGGGGCTCAGGTGGAGGAGGCAGGTCTGCAGACACACACAAACCAAAAGTGTGAATGATCATCTATGCACTCCATTATTATAGAAGAACAAATGCTTTAATAACTTCAATCAATATTTTTTTAACTATGTTGATCCTTACTCCCGGGTTTCAACGCCTCACGTCTCACGAGGCCATCCTTTTGAGATTTCTTCTTAGGCCTGGGCTTGTGCATTGAGGACGTGAATGATGTGTATTCTCCTAATAACAGTGCAGATTAAAGTAAACAAAGATTATGCACTCCATACATAATCATCAGCAATGTAATAAAAACAGTTATTTTTCCAGCGGTCTACTGAAGGGCCTACTTGTGCCTGTGTTGTTGGAGAACAGTTCCTCCATTTCAGCAATGTCTCTCCAAGGGCCGCTGTGGTTGGGAGCGCTGCCATTAAGAGTCTCGGGCTTGGTTAACAGCTTTGGGTTGGAAAGAGCAAACTGTGTATTGTGTGCTTTCCTGTTGAACAGACACATGAGAAATGTGTTCTTCATTTGTTTTTTTCTATTATGCAAAGTCAGATACTAAAGCTATTGTCATGGCAAGAACAAAATAAAATAATGTTTTAATAAAGAAAAAAAGATACAAATATATGAGAAGATATGAAAAGATAGTAGACATTAAAGGAAATTTGAAAGATTTATTTAAAAAAAATGAATATACATTTTATTATTAATATTCTTTTGATCGCAAAGTTGAAATTTAGGAGCCATTAATTTAGTATTTAGTGTCAAATGGATCTTCGCAAATCATTATAATATGCTGATTTGATGGAAAAGGTTTTATAATTTTTAATCTATCTATCTATCTATCTATCTATCTATCTATCTATCTATCTATCTATCTATCTATCTATCTATCTATCTATCTATCTATCTATCTATCTATCTATCTATCTGTCTGTCTGTCTGTCTGTCTGTCTGTCTGTCTGTCTGTCTGTCTGTCTGTCTGTCTGTCTTTCTTTCTGTCTATCTGTCTAATTTATTTATTATTCATTGATTATATTTAGCTGTCAAGTCAACTACGGTTAAGCAACAACTTACATTTCAGTTTCTTCTACACACACACACACACACACACACACACACAGAGAGAAACACAGACACACAAAATAGGCTACTGTATAAAAATGCATATTTGCATAAAAATGGCCATATTTAAGAGTTTTACCATTTTCAATCCGATTTACTTAAAAATTGCCAATTAACATCCTTTTTATTCATTCATTCATGATGCTGATCTGTCAAATCAAATATGGATGGAAAACTTAACTAAATTTTAAGTTTGTTCTCCACGCAAAACATATCACTATGACATATCATTTCAGAAGACATGTAATATAGTTCACAAGTCATCTGAGCAAATTAATGTTATTTTTGGGGTGCTTTTTCCCTAGGATTGCAGCAAGGGTGCTCTTCAATTCTATAGTTCACATGATGTATTCAACAAAAGGAAGGTGAAGGTGAACTATTTCTTTAATGTCGAGCCCTGATGCCTTTGTGTGTGTGTGTTTACCGTGGCAGCAGGTCTGGATGGTGCAGGTTCGGCGGGTACTGCTCCTCGCTGGGGGAGGGTGTGAGAGTTGCTGTGGATTGCAGGCTGTAGGTCGTGGCCCTGTTGGTTTCATCTCCTCTCAAAGGCAGAGTGGCTATGTCCTCCAGACCCTCAATCAGATATGATCGCTCAGGCAGTGGAGGACACCAATCTTCATCCTCCTCAGGGCTACTGACAAGTAAACATTAGGATTCCAGTTAAACCTAAATATCTGTACACTACTTACACACAAACTTGGTTGAAAACAAAGCAAGAAACAGAAACTTCATACAAACACACAGAAAGAACACATATCAAAAGACTCTGGACGCCTGATGCATCTAGCAGTGATTTTATTACGTGATAAAAGACTGCTGTAAATAAAACCAGACTGTGGTCCTTTGAAAAGAGTGGAAAAAGAATATAAAAGAGAATCCAATGTGGGTACAAAAGACAGCATTGTAAAAAAGCTTATCAAAAATTTGTCAAAGCAGTTTCATTCATGGAGCGTGATGATAAAAATATGATGTGAAAGGCAGAAAGCATTGAGGACAAAGGTTGATATGTGTGGTTCCGCTTCATTCCAACCCGTGGCTATTCTTACAGGTTCATTCTGTGAAGCCGCGTCTGGTGACCTGCCTCTCGGCCCCGTCTCAAACAGCCAGGACGGCTTGGCTCTAAGCGCTAACATCATTAGCCCCTGTCACTTTGAGCTGAAACATCAAATACGTTTAGATAAGACCTCAATTTATCGCCCAGACTACATTTTACCATGTTGCACAGGTTCCATATTGGGTCACTTTTCCTAGAAGGAGAATTATATCCAGAAGTGTTTGAACTTATAAGAAAAAAATCGGATGACAGCTACTGAAAAGCAGGTTTATAAGTTGACAAAATCTTCTAGAAATGGATTGACAGAGTCTAACAAAAAATATCAAAAAGTAACATGGTATTACCAAAGATTTTGGACTTGTAATATGGTCATGTCATTTGATTTTGGACATGTACTGTCATATTAAGATGGGTTTTTAAACACATTCCGTGGTCTTTTAACATGGTACAGTACCATGATATTAACATGGTATTTTATTATGTGACCTTGGTTATTTGACATTTCCATGAAATTAGCATGTTTTCTTTTCAATTGTGCCACAGTTTTTGGACATGCACCATGGTTTAATCATGGCTTTGACCAGCTTGGCCAGCTGGTCATGATCTTCTGACAGGGTAAAATGATTGTTGGGCATTTACCATGTTAATAACATGATGTTTTAAAATGGAACAATGGTCCCTGGACATTTACCATGGTATTAGAATGTTTTTTTTTAATTGTACCACAATTTTTAGTCATTCACTATGTATTAAAAGTATTTTAATTAAGTATTAAAATGGTTTTCTCACATGGTATCATAATTTTGGACTAACAATTGGTACATTTTGGATACCACAGTATTGTTGAACAAGTACCATGTTCTTTTGACATATTACCATGGTTTTTGGACATGTACTATGATATTACCATGGTATTTTAACATGGTACCATGGTTATTTGACATTTACAATGGAATGAGTATGTTTTTTTTTTGTACCACAGTTTTTGGACGTGCACCAAGTCATGGCTTTTACTTTTCAAGTACCATGGTCTTCTAATATGGTACAATGGTCGTTGGAAATTTTCCATGGTATTAACATGATATTTTAACATAGTACCGTGGTACATTTACTGTGGTATAATGTGGTTTTTGTGTTTTTTTTTTATCATACCACAGTTTTTGCACATACACCATGGTATTAACATTTTTTTTGAAGTTGAACAAGTACCATGTTCTTTTGACATGGTACCATGATTATTAGACATTTACCCTGTTTTTTTTGATCATGCAGCAGTTTTTAGACATGCAGCATGGTATTACAATGATTTTATCATGCAGTATAATAGCTTTCGACATGCATTTTTTTAGATACAGTATGTACCATGATATTATAATGTTTTTGACATGGTAGCAAGAGCTTGGACTGTGGTATTAAAATGGATCTTTGAACAAGTACAATAGTCATTTGACATGATATCATGGTTTTTGGACATTTACCATAGTATTATCAGTTGTTTTTACTGTACCGCAGTTTTTAGAAACATGCAACATAGTAATACCGTATTTTTCAGATAAGAACCATTATGCATCATGATCATAGCATGTTTTTTTTTTGTACATTTACCATAAACTACCATGCTTATTTGGACATATAGAATTGACCTGCTTTAGAATGGTTATTACCTGTGTCTTTTTTCTGTGTTTTGATCCTCCTTGTTTTGTACTGAATGTAGGGACATCACATCAGACCAAGTTGGTGAAGAGGTTTGTCCTAAAGACTTCTGCTTCATCAGTTTGGCTGTAAAACAGCATGAAACAAGGCTGAACTCAAGTCCATCTGCACAAAATTTACATCAGCATTTGTTGCAGCACTTGTTGATCCAATCTGTCTGCATAATTCCAGCCTAAGGCCTAAAGGACCAATCCCTTAACCCTCATGATTGAAATCAATATCACTCCTACCATTTTCACCTCTTGGGTACTGAAGTTTTGCATAATCTGCTCCACTGTGGCTGGACTGAAGGCTCCACTCATCCAGGTCCTGCTCCATGCTGTAGAGGTCAGTTTTGGAGAGGACTGGTGTGCTGGTGTAAGGGTCTGGACCCTGAGAGTACAGGCTGCACACGTCATGCCCATCTGCGTCGGCTGGGTTAATGGTACAGTATATGGCGCCTTCATTAGAGGCTGGGCTGTACTTCCCATTCTGGCTCAAATAATTGGATAATCCTGAAGCTGGAAAACAGATTAATGAGTTATAGGAGATTTGATTTGTAAGTGTGACACTACCATAATGTAGGGGAACGCCCCTGACAGGGATCTTACTGTTGTAGTATTGATCTGTGGAATCAAGTCCGCTTGCACAGCAGTTGACCGAGTCTTTTCCATTTCGAGAGAAGTTGCTGGTAGGCCACGAGTCAGCCAGCCAAGGGTAGTTACCCAAGTGTGACTCCAGTAAACATGGCCTTTAAAGGAAATTAAATAATTTAATTGAAATAAATGATTTTACATTAAATATAAAAAAGTGTTACACTTATTTTTGAAAGGAATTTAATATATATATATATATATATATATATATATATATATATATATATATATATATATATATATATATATATATATATATATATATTATTATTAAATGAATTAATAATGCTCATTTTAATGTTCATCTTTATTTACTTTTCAGTTTTTACTTTCCATGCTCTACTGTGGGTAAATCTGAATTCTCCTATCATACAGACCTTCCATTTATAAGATCCGACCCATCACCACGAGAGAGTGCGACTACAGAAAAAAATATGAGAAACAATTGAACCCAAAAGCTCTTTTGACAACATGATTTTGAGACACACATTGTTAGTTTTGTGCTAGTATGGAAAGAAGGTTACCTGCGGGCGTATATGCAAAGGAAGTAGTATAGTGTCCAAGTTCTTTCCTCCTCCTGTGTCTGCAGTAGATCCAGGCGCTGAAACCCATTAGAACCATCCAGGATGATACACCAATCCCGGCGATGAAAGCTGGCTGACGGACCACCACTGTGATCTGCTCGGATAGGCTGACACTATCATCCTTTACCACTGACAAGGACTGATCTATTGCTACTTCTGATAGAAGATATAAGGAGGAAATAGGAAAAAGTGTAGAAGAGCGATTATGTGAAAACAGAAAAGAGACAGAAGAGTAAATGCTTCTTGTCTTATACAGAAAACATTTTATCAATATATATTTCGCCCATAATCTATCTTCAACTGACACACAGCATGAAGGTCCCTAACATTTTCGATTCCTTAGGATTTTCTATTCCTTAACATAAGATACGAGTAAATGCTGAGATAAGAATCTGTTAGGTACTGTAGGATAAATGTCACCATCAAAGGTGTGTGGTAAATATTTTTTATAAACCTGCTGGACAAATCCATCTTAAACTGGCAGCTGTGTTTTGGACAGCACAAAATGTGGTAGCAGGATTAATATCTGAGCTAGCTGGTTATTAGCTGGAACAAGCTGCTCATTAGCTGGACAAGCTGGTCCAAGAAGATTATTGTTTGTTCAATCTGGCCATTAGCTGGTTATTAGATAGTCAAAACTAGTTATTGAGGCAATTAGCATGTTCAAGAAGGTTATTAACTATCCAAAATGTTTATTAGCAGGTCTATACTGGTTATTAGTTAGGGCGAAGTCTTCAAATTGGACATTATCTACAGTGAAACATTGCAATGACAATGACATCCTTACGAGGGAAAACAACTAACGATTCCTAACACCATGTCTACAACGGATGCGAGCGGCGCAGCGTGACAAAATACTATAGAACCACTGATCTATAATAGAGATTCATTATATATAGATCAGTCAATAGAAGTCATTATAATCAGTGATGCTGTCTACACTGGATGCAGCACAGCATGACACCACAAATCCCTGACAGTAAACTGCTACAGCGTTCTGTTTATGACGTGCTGACACAAATTTCAAATGATTTTCAACAGTCGCTTTGTCGTGTCCAGTGTAGAAAGTCTTTAGCTGATGCGGCGCCAGGCGACAACTTTCACGTCCGGTGAAGACACGGTGTACCACTGACAAACATATCATCTTGTAAAATGTGTGGTAAGTATTGTTGCTCCATAGTATAAACAGAGTACATTATCTGGCCAAGATGGTTATTAGTCCAAGCTGGTTATTAGCTGGTCACTATGGCTTTTTAACTGGTTCAGTCTGGCCATTTGCTGGACAAGGAATTTAAATAGCTGGCAAAGATGGTTAGTGGTTAACTGGTTATTATTGGATCAGGCCGGTCATTGGCTGGCCAAGCTGGTTAAACTGGTCATTGAATGGTCCAAGCAAGTTATGAGCTGGTCAGTGCTGGTTTTTAACTGGTTCAATCTGGTTGTTAGGTGGCCAAGATGGTTATTAGCTGGATCAATCATGTAAATAGCTGGTGAAGAGGATTATTAGCAGGTCTAAACTGGATCAAGCCAGTTATTAGCTGGCCAAAACAGTTATTGGTCACAGCTGTTTATTATCTGGTCAATGCTGGATTTCAGCTGGTTCAATCTGGCCATTACCTTGCCAAGATGGTCAAAGCTGGTTATTAGTTGAATCAAGCCACTCATTAGCTGGCCAAGCTGGTCATTACATGGCATTTAGTATGACAACCTGGTAACTGGGTTGTTAATCAGCTTAAACCAGTTAGAAACCAGTTATCACGTTTCAAAAAGCTACTAGTTTAAAATGTTCCTGGGTGGAAATGATGACAGTACTCACTCAGGAAGATGAACACGGGTTGGCTACGAGTGCCCACTCCTGTAATTGTCACCGCTGCGACCTGCACGCGATACATAGACTCAGGCAACAGCCCGTCCAACAGCACCCACAGCTTATCCCCATCCACACTCCGGTTGATCATCTGCTGAGACTCGTTTCCTACACACCACACCTGTACCACCCAGAAACAGACTTTAGCCACTACTGTGTTACCTAGCGGTCACTCTCCAAATAAACGCTTCACCGGTCTCACCCTGTACTCTAGTATGAGCTCTTCTGGCACATCGGGGGGAGGAGGCTGCCAGGACACTCGCACGGTTGAACTGTTACTTAACTGCACCACGCTGACTCCCTGAGGAGGGCCGCTCAGCACTAAAAGCAGAAATATGATGGGCAAATGTCAAAACATTAACATTACAGCAAAAGTTTGAGGGTAAAATGAAAGTCACGCGAACTAAAAGCTAAAGACTTGAGTTGCATATCAAAACAAGTCTTGCCTTCATCAGGAGTGCGAACCACAGCTATTTCACTGTCAATCCCCTGCAACTCATTGTAATATGGTCTCATTTTGAACTCGTATTCTTTTCCTCTGTGTAGCTCTGTTAGGACAGCAGTGTGTAGGGGACCTGCTTTCACATCCTGAATCATCCACGCGCTCCCCACAGGCCTGTAATAGATCCTGTAACCTTCAATATAGCGAGGATGCTGGTCAAGCTGAAATGATATCAACACATACATATGGTAGCATGAGTTTCAGATCTTTGTGAATGGCCATGTCATTTTTTTCAGATACTGATAATGAATCATTTATATGTACTAATGTACTGATATTTACTTATTTCTCATCATTTACCATTCCATTCATAATGCATGTCTACATATGTAAATCAAATCATATACTCACAGTCCATGTGATTTGAACACTTGTAGGGCTCAAGACTTTGGGTGTCTGCAGAAGAACCTTGACCCCTCCTAAATCCATCTGCACATGTGCCTGGTTATTCCCCTGACCTTCTGGACCATCTGAAAATGGATACACACAAAATGATGTTGATGTGCACAAACCATAAAAACAGCCATCACACACTCTAGACCAAAACTACCCTCACCTTGTGTTCGGACTGGCTCTGAGATGGGGCTGGGGTCACTCAGGCCATAGGAGTTGACCGCTCGGATGATGAAAAGGTACACGGTATTTGGGTAAAGCCCAGACACTGTGTGCTTCTCTAGCCTCACGAGATCAGCTACAGTCTGCCAGGTGCTGCCTACTGACTGACTAGAATAAGACACAGGAAATGAACACTTCATTAATTCACAAAACATATATCCTGCTTTACAATCAGGATTAATGACGTTCAAAGCCACTGACTGTACATCAGCTCATTTCCATATTTATGTGTCAAGTTGCAGCATACAGTTAAGCTAATGAGCTATATTACTGTATTTCATTATAAATAAATGTAATTATTTAACATTTATCTTTGCTACTGATGCCTTTTTAGAAAATAACTAATTCATTGTGAATTGCGGTGCTTTGCGTCATGCCAAATAACATCCCTTATCCATCCAAAAAAGAGTCAGTGCAATGCTCATACATACACAAGAAAAGACATCATTTGAGTTATGACAGCGTTCAATTATACAACAGAGGATACGCATTTGAAAATTCAAATAATTGTTATATTAGAAATTCTGTTCAGTGTTGGAGAAGCTACTTTGATCACAAATCACAAGCTACTCATAATTTAAATATATTATATTAAAGCTACTCTTTAAAAGAATTAGTTAGCTACATTACAAGCTACAAAGACACTGAAGGAATATAAGGGATCTGTATCAGATATGGATGTGGTTGGTTTTGGGTCAGTAAAATTAATACTTTTATTCAGCCAGGATGCATTAAATTATTATAAAATAACAGAAATGATGGTTAGAAAAGGTTCCTATTTTAAAAAATGCTTTTGTTTTGTATATTTTATTCATCATAAACTTTATATAAATATTAAGCAGCACGACTGTTGTTAACATTGATAATAATAGTAATGTTTCTTAGGGATCATATCAGTATACTTGAATGATTTCTGAAGGATCATGTGACACTGACGTGATGACTTCTGAAAATTCAGCTTTGCCATCATAGGAATTAACTACAATTCAAAATAAACTGAAATAGGAAACAGTTCATTTAAATTGTAATAATATTTAACAGTTTTACAGTTTTTATTTTTGTTCAAGTAAATGCAGCCTTGCTGAGCATGAACAGAACCCAAACCTTATTTTCTATTTACTATGACACATAAATCTATGATTCAGTTTTCAGTTGTATAGCATTAACACTATGTAGATTTATACTAAACTCTAAACAGACAACATGTAACTGAAAAACAGTGATAAACAGCGGTAATTAACCAAGTAATAATTCAAACTGTTTTTGAATCAGTTCATTAAAATGAATGATCTGACTCTATAAATCAATCTGACTTCCCAACTCTATTTGAGAGATACAGACGTTCTAGTAGAGCCTGTTTATTTATTCCCTCAGCTTGTTCAGTTGTACGGTGGTTGTGTACAGAATGCAAACCCCTGCTATTTTGCCACACCTGTCGAACAAATAGCATGCTACTAGAAAACCTGCAGTTTTTCAAAAACCGCTGCACTATTGTGATGCAAATGAAACATTTAGTTAACTTTGTTACTCCCCAACAGACTCCTTATGCCTTGTGTGAATAAAAAGCTTCACTAGCATGCAGAATTAGACACACTGGCCTTTGTTAATGAGAAAAATGAGCACGGAGCAGGGTGCGAAGGACAATGGAGAGGATCTGGCCTCGTCTCCATGCACCGTGAGCACATAAGGTCTGCCCAGTCGACTTCTCGGACTGTGTGCACGAGCGTGACCTCTCAACAGAGCGAGCTGCACTATAAATCCAAGCGTCTTCTTAACAAGGTGTCAGAGCAGAGCTAAATAACGACTTGGCCTCTACTCTCGGCCTCCCTGCTGCTCTCCTGGCGGGACAATAATAGAGCCTTCTGTTCATCTGACCTCCACAGAGCCCAGAGGGACAGGTTCTGCTGAATTCTAACTGCAGCCCCAGGGACCATCCAGCCTGCAAGAGAGCAATGCTTCACTCTCACTTTACCATAAACTTCCATCCGTTCTGACACTCTGAATGACGCCTGCAACAGAACCGGCACTATAATGAGAATGTCTGCCATTCGCTCTACCCATCAGGCCACTGGAGAGGGTGTAGAAGCCCCTTACTCATATATTTCTTTTTAATATGTAGCAGTGCTGCAGACTTTAAATCCATGCAGGAACTGATTGTATGCATTTCCCAATACGAGGTAAAGCGCAAACTTGGCAGGAGAGGAATGTTCCAAGCTCAAAGCAAGTAAAGCTGTGTCGATAACATCCCTGACAGGCTTTTGATTACCACAAAACTCTGCCCTCAGAGTGTAAACACAGGCACAAATCATATGTAATGCCTACAGGGTCAGAAATGCATTTTTTGTTCTTAATTTTTTCATTTTCCAGCCAATTTTAAAATGCAGGAGAAACGCTCCATAACATGTTCCTCTGTTTTTCTTGTTCGTAACATCTGATATAGTTCTTAATATTTCATTCTAGGTCTAGTTATACACAATGCGATAAAAAATATCAGTAAATATTGATTTTGTTTTATTGGTTACACCCTTACATCCAATTATAAAAGATATAAAAAGATGACACAGCGTGATTTTATATCGTTAGAAATAAACACAACCACATAACGGTGAAAAAATGCCCTGAAAATCAAATCCAGGGGGCCAGTATTGCCTCTTAATGGAAAATTGGATTTCTGACACTGAAAGTGTGTATTGTAATGCATTACACTAGAAGTCTATAGGGCAAAGCTCTGCACTGGAGTAAACCATGTAACTTTCTCATGATGCACATAAAGATCCAGAAGGGATTGTTTACACTGAGGAAAAACACACAGGAATTACATATCCAGACATTTATCCACTTAGAAAAGTAGTGTCACCTCAAAAGGCTGATTTGGGTAAAATAACAGCTCAAATGACACATATATTCATACAAAATGTTAGCAATTTAACTCAAATTAAAGCTGTATATTTATAACTTTAAACCTTCCAAAATGCTTGTTCTATAAATCAGAAGGCTTCAACTTTTTCAGACTAAGGACTTCTTGGTAGACTTCTGTAGAAAAATTAAAACTAAACCAACAACATAATACAACATAAATTAAGGACTTATTCCCAAGGATGCATAAGGTTATTGATGTATACACTTTAAACCCTTTGGTAACACTTTACAAAAAGGTTCCATTAGTTAACATTAGCTAAATTTTTCGTTAACATTATTTAATGGAAATACAACTGTTCATTATTTGTTCATGTTACCTCAAGTTCATTAAAGGGTTAATTCACCCCCCCAAAAAATGTCTTTAATTACTCACCCTCATGTTGTTCCAAACCCAAAAGACCTTCGTTTATCTTCAGAACACAATTTTTCTGACCCTCGATAGACTGAAACACAACTCACATGATCAAAGCCCAGAAAGGTAGTAAGGACTAGGGCTGGACCAGAATAGTCGATTATTAAAATATTTGTTTGTTGGGTTGGCATTCGATTTTCAATTTTGAGGTTCAAATAATATATATATAAGAATATATAAGCCTATATACTAGCATCCCCCGCAAAACAGTCTTTATTCACACTTGAATTTTGTCGCTTATTTACTGTAAGGCCTGGTTCTAAGAACTGTCAGGTACGGTTACAGTTCTATTTCCATGTGAGCCTGGTATGGCGTGGCATGACTGCAAACCGTTCTCGGCACAATTAGACAAACAGAAAAATATGTCTGTTCTCGGAGCATATAAGCCCTGCTCAAAAAATGGTATTCAGACCAGCCCTAGTAAGGACATCATTAAAATCGTCCATGTGACATCAGTGCTTCAACCATAATGTTATGAAGCTACGAGAAAACTAAAATAATGACTTTATTCGACAATTTCTTCTCTTGCGTGTCAGTCTCCAACACATGCTCATAACAGTACCATGTTGAATAAAGTTGTTATTTTTGTTTTCTTAGTGTCTATGGAGGGTCAGGAGGTTCTTGGATTTCATCAAAAATATCTTTATTCGTTTCCTGAACATGAACGAAGCTCTTACGGATTTGGAACGACATGAAGGAAAGTAATTAATGACAATATTCATTTTTGGGTGAACTAACCCTTAAAATAATATTAACAGATATAACCTTTGATTGTAATTATGCATTCGTAAATGCTGAAATTAACATCAGCTAAGATTAATAAATGCTTCAGAAGTATTCTTTCATTGTTAGTTGGTGTTAAAGAACGTTATTAACTAATGTTATTAAATGGAACCTTATTTTAAAATGTTACCAACCCTTTAAACGAAAGTTAAAAGGTGAAAAGTTATTCAAACAGTAGTAATTTAGCGTTAATAAAGATATAAACCTGAAAGCCTCGATGATGTAGGAAGTGACAGCATCTCCGCCCTCGTGTGGGTTGGGCTGCCAAGTGAGAGTGACGCTATTTGAGGTCACATCTGTCACCATGGGCTTCTGAGGAGGACCAGGCAGCTGCAGGGACTGCGAGACCCGCGGGACGGAGGACGTTCCACTCGCTAAACACAAGATACAGAGTCAAATGTGACTGCGTCAAGGGTGCATTCTTGTCCAAGGCCGTTTGACTGCACATTGAAATCATCAGTACAACGAGTTTCTTGAAGTGTCAGCCTTTTCAAAGTCTCACAGAGAGCTGTGTTACAGAGAAGAATGCTTGTACGTTACCTTTCACTGTCACGGTCCCACTCCAACTCATCTCACCAGTGGAACTGGATGCGACACAGGTGTACGTCCCTGAGTCAGTCTCCTAGCAACAGAGAAGACCAAATCATCTCTGGAAGATGACGAAGATAATTGCGAGCATGCAATGTTTCTGAAGTAGTTGTGTGCTTTTCTCTTTCCCTCCAAATGAAGCGGATCAAATGTGTTGTTTCAGCCGATCAGTCATTTCAATTTGTTTTCAGTTAGTTCGAGGTTGTGACTGTTAGATCTCCTCTAAGATCACTTTTGACATTCTCAACGGCTGTTTTATATTCTGCGAACCGCAGTGCAATCTGTCAAACGTCTCAATTAAGATATACAGGCCTTGTACCACAGATGGCATTCTTATTGGAATGTTCTTGAAATGTGAAGCAAAGAAAAGCTGTGCAATATACAGCTGCTTTTCTCGAGTTACTTAAACAAACTTTTGAAAGATATTGTCTTTTGAATGCTATATCAGGGTCAAAATTCTGCATTTAAAAATGGGTTCTCTTTCAGTATGAATTTAAATAAACCTGACCAGATACTAGAAGAATTTGAAAAATACATTTACAGAATTGCAATTAATGCATAACCGAGCAATTTTAACACACGAATGATAAGGATTATTCATTCAAAGTAATTATATAACCTTTATATACCATATTTGTGTACACTATAGTGCATACTATAACAACACACTCTTTATTTTTATAAAAAATTAAATAAATACTTTGCAATAAATACAAAATAAATATAAAATGTTTTATTATATTGAGAAAAATACTAAATTGTCCATAAAAATTATAGTTAATTTTTCAAATACAAACAAATTTTGGTAATTCATATCATAAAATGTTTCTGGAACTATTCTATATGTGTATGTGTGTATAAAAACAATAAAAATATAATAGAATAGTATAATATAATATAATATATTATAATATAATATAATATAATATAATATAATATAATATAATATAATATAATATAATATAATATAATATAATATAATATAATGATTAATGTTTTATTTCATTACAACATAATACAACACAAACTATAATAAAGTGGATGGTACCACTTATATGGATTTACACACACAATTAACAGCCAAAACTATATAAAAAAGAAAAATAGAAAAATAAAATAGTGTTCCTAAGATTCTTTTTTTTTTGTTAATGAACGTATATATTTATTTTGTAAAAATAATAATTGTTTTTGTGTGTGTAATAAAACCTGAATTGGTGCATTCTGGGAAATTAAGTGTTGCTCCATTTGTATGGCCCATACAAATTCAAGTTAATTTATCAAATAAAATGCAGATAATATTAAACACAACCAATATTAATAATTCATGAATTGAATTCTTGATGGCACACAACCATGATTCTTTTATGCTATGTTATGATATAAGATGTATGATGCTGTTTTAATATTCAAAAGAGAGCCCCACAGAGTAATATTAGCATATGAAATATTTCACTCCTCCATCCTTATCTGATAGGCTAATATATCCGTTTTGTCAAACACTATATCATGACATGACAGATTTGGCTGGTTGTTTAGATGTATCGCACTCAGAGCTTCAAGTCTTGAGCTATTTTTCCACTGAACCTACTTGATGAATGAATGCCAAAATCAATTAAAACAAATCTTACTCTTTTCTCCAAACTTGGAAGGAAACTGCAGATTAGAGTCACTTTCACTTTATCAGTGTAATTCGTGTGCGTAATTACATTTGAGCTAAATGTACGCAGAGCTTCTCCAAGCGATCAAATCTGTTGGTTATTGATTTATGAACGTTACGTGGCTAAATGTGTTTTGCATGCGCTGATGGAAACCCTGCCTCGAGTAAGAAATGCTCAAGTGGACACCATTATTTCAGGTGTGCTTGTGAACGTCTCACTTAGTTTGAAATGTTTTCTCAGAGGCTCTCTGTCCAGGGAGCTTTCGCTTTTCACAGCTCTAATCAAAGCAAACAATTCACATCTTTGTCTGAAGCGTCTGTCAAATACCTTCAAGCCGCTGATGTGTAAAGTGCCGTTTTCCATTAGGCTTATGTGAATGTCATCGCTCAGAACGCTTTGGCCGTCCTTCTCCCACCTGACGCTGGGGATTGGGCTGCCCATCACATGGCACTGGAGTAGGGCGCTGGAGCCTAAAGCGAGCGTCTGGTTGGCTGGGCCCTGACGGATAATTGGAGGGACGAGATCGGATGGGCCTGGAGGATAAACAGCAGAGTGTGTTTGTGGGGAGTGTGTTTGCATCTGTCCAGTTGTCTTACAGTTGTCTAACAGTGCTTCTGGCATCCAAAGATCAGTCTGACTGACTTCCGGCTACGGAAGTGCAACTGGCAGTCAGAGTTAATCACACTTTGAGAACACAATGGCACAAAAAGATGAAGATATTGTGGAATCGGGGTGATGGGTCAGTATGGTTGGCTTAGACTAGTTATTTAAGGGAATCTGCAGAATAGTAAGACTTTTTAAAACTTGCAGGAGTACAATGAATAACACATACTTAACAAATGCATACAATCTCAAAAATAAAGCATGTTTCTCAGATTCTTACTTGATTAAACAGGCTAAGGCAAAAAAAAAAAAAAACAGGCTTATTTCAAAGACATCAATACTAGAGTCGATCCATATTGAATTTGCTGATATGATGAAACCAAGGCAATTAAAAGATTGCTGTGTTGATACTCATGAAATCTATATATTGAAACTTTTCTTACTGTGACGGGGCGGCCCAGAGAAGCCACAAGAGTCTTACATTTAATTAAACACCAGATACAGTTTATTGTGTAACCACAATACCAATAATATTCAGCAAAAAAAATATTTGATGCATAATGCAGGACTTTTAATTACAAAAAAGCCCTCCAAAAAAACGGGACTTTTATTTTGAAGTACCAATGCTTTACTGCTTTCAGCCACTCATTCAAAAAGACAAATACAAAAATCCTCAACATATTACAATAAAAATACAGTAAGGTAAATACTCATCAACAGCTTCTTAACTTTCAAACATGGAGAGCTCACAATTTATTTAACCACATCATTGCCTTTAATTATATAATTCTAAAAACTTAAAAATGAAGTAGGTTCAAGTACACTTCTCTTTTAGTGATCCCTCAGCAAGCACCATTAATTGAAAACTAAATTTATGATTTAAAGAACGCACATCAAAATGAAGAGCCATGCGTATATTGTGTGTTCACGCTCAGGCAGTTTGTTAAATTAAATTTATGCATTTAGCAGACACTTTTATCCAAAGCGACTTACAGTGCATTCAGGCTATCAATTTTTACCTATCATGTGTTCCCGGGGAATCAAACCCCCAACCTTGCGCTAGCTTGCGTGCTAACACAATGCTCTACCAGTTGAGCTACAGGAACACACAGTTTGTTAATGCTAGGGGGTTTTCTTCACAATTATCTCCAGAGATGCCATTTGCTGGGTGGGATGAACTGTAATCCCAGGTACTCACCAGTTTCCACTTCCAGCAGAGCCTTGGCGAGGACACTTCCTGCCACACTGATCGCCTGGCAGATATAGTAGCCGGAGTCCTCCGAGTGAACATCAGAGATGGACAGCTCTCCGCTCATGGACACAGAATAACGGCCCGACTGGGAAGGAGGTTGGCCGGGGAAAAGCAGCATCTATGACAGAAGACAGACTCTTGAGTTCACACCACACTGTGGGTAAATTACCAAGTGTTCAGAGAGACTGAATATCTGATTTACAAATTTCAAACAGCCAGGGAAAACAGGATCGTTCTTTTGAAGGAAAAGAGTTTGATGAACTATGTAGGCATACTCTAATTATTATTATGATTCAATGCTCTTGAACAGTTAAAGGTAAAGTAATAAAATCAGCCTGTTTAATTGGTTGTTAAGTCATTTATTCATGTGATGACAAAGCAGAATTTTCAGCATCATTACTCCAGTCTTCAGTGCATGATCCTTCAGAAATCATTCTAATATGCTGATTTGCTGATCAAGAAACACAGTTGAGCTGCTTAATATTTTTTTTGGAAACTGTGATTCAGTTTTTAATAAATAGAAAGTTCAAAGAACAGCATTTATTAGAAATAGGAATCTTTTTTAACCCGATTCATGTCTTCACTGTCACTTTGATCAGTTTAATGCGTCCTTGTTGAAGACAAGTATTTAAGTATCTAAAAAATTAAATGCTTGAATATGGTGCCTCCAAAATATCGCTGAAAAACCGTAAGCCGATTAAAAGATCTCATCTCCATCAAAACTGATTTGAGTGCTTGGTTGTGTTTTTCTGGCAGTTTAATTCGCTGAGAGAAGCTGTTTGTTACTTTGTGGGACTGCAGTGGGGTTAACTGGGGGTACATACAGTAAAGTGAGGGGGGAATCTATGCACTTCTCTTAAGAGGCTTAAAATGGGCAAGTAATGGACGAAGGTGAAAAGGCCACAGCCTAATCTGGAACACAGCTGCAAATGGCATACAAGCGTGAACACGAGGGACGTGTTATAAAATCCATTGCACAGACCACACCCCAAATGACACCAAAATGATGTGAGCCATCAGGGCTGAGTGGTCTTTAGCTCTCTACCGCACTGATGGTGGTCTATTTTTAGCGTCGAAACACACTCCTGACTGCCATTACACTGGACTCTGTGCTTTTGCTGGCCTATGGGAACTGCTTTCAAACCTGATGTTCCTCTCTGTTAAATTTTCTCCTCCCACTCCTTCACAAGTCTCTCTAGGAGGTCCAACTCATCGGTGGTTTCCCATGATGGCTTTGAAAACACGCTGCTTTGTCAAAGGGCCCAGCTCCAGCAATTCAACGCTCTGAATCATCTCTTCAATGCAATCAGCAATACACGGCTAATCAGCATCAACAAGGGTAAATATAATCATAGAGACTCTAGGCTTGTTTTCAAGCTCTGGCTAAGTTAATGAGTCACTGATAAACATGCTCTGAGATGCAAATAAATCATCTTTATATGAAGAGATCTGCCTTTGATCTCCAATCAGGCTCTTTAAACCCACGCATGACATTCAGTGAAGCATTGGATTACTGGGGGACAATGCTGAGCCATCTCATAAGCGGCATCTCGAATCATGTACAATGCACTGTTTACTTATGCTATACAGTATGTACTTGACTATATACTGTATGGATTTTAAAAGGTAGTATAGTGTATTTATACACAGCTGTTTAAACTCAAAAAAACATGCTATGCTTGATTAGATACTGTAGCTGCACTCACCTGACTCCCTTCTTTCTGCCAGAAAACTGCTGGAAGAGGGTTTCCCTGGGTGCCACATTGAAAAGTGACAGTCCGTCCCCGGGCAGCGACTTGATCCTGGGGACGTACGTCAATCTGTGGGGGCACTGCAGCCAGAGAGAACAGAATGTGGCTGGTTAGAGAATTTGAAATGCTTCATGATTTTTTGCATTTTTGTCTTTTTTAGCTACCTATGTCATACAAATGGATGGAGGAAGGACAAGAAATAATGGTAAATAGTGTTGGCAAAATGACACAAGGTGGAAAAGCTAGACCCAAAAAGCAATTTACATAGGAAAAGCGGAATTGTCCAGTAGACCAGATCGATCAAATCCAAGAGTATTAAGTAATAAACATATACTTTAATTTCTTAAGAAATGTTCTGGAATCAAATGATTGAAGACGTTGGCATCTGTGTAAATTAGAGCAGAGTTTGTGGCACTGCAGAGATACATTCTGAAAACTCTAGAGTAACATCTGAGAAGTAGGAGTCTCGAGTAAACGTCTCAGGGGGAGTCATTTATTTGCATTCCCTGTCTCTGTTTCAAACTAATGCTAATCAGCTGGAAAGCCCAACACCCCAAAATCAGTTTCCAATCCAAAAAGATACAGCAGACTATCGAAATTTGGCATACTTTACTGAGATGTCTGTTTGTGGCAGTTTTGTGTGCAAACCTTTCAATTTGTTCTCCTCTGAATCTCCGAGCTTTCTAGGAGTAACAACTGAGATGTTGAAGAGACATAATTTGCTATTCGTTTCTGCTATGGGAGGCTCTGACAACAACCACTCGTACTTGAACTTGGTTTGATTGAATTTAACCCTCACCAAACACCATCTATGCTCGCCCACTCTATAAAAACATGTATTTTAAATCACTTATCAGTTAAGTGCTGTCCTCTGAGGCTCATCAGCTCTGTGATTTGCACATTAGCAGGAGAGCTGTCAGATTTAAAACATATAGAGTCTCCAGTCAGCCCAGATTAAAGCAAGTAATTAGTTGTGAATGCAAAGCTGATCCGTGGCTCACGCTGGGATAGCGGCGAATGCATGATATCGAAAAACATCTGTTTTCAGGGGCGATGTTTGAGGTGGTTACTGCTCGGTTTATCGCTCTAAAAGCCAAACGGAACCACCAATGTTATCCAGCAGCCATTTCCCACCCACTTTTTAGTATGGTGCTGGGCTCAAGGCTGTGTGTCTTTGTTTAGATAACCAGACCGCTACCCTGCTGTTCAGAAACTTCACAGTAGGTTTGTACTGCAGACCCAAGTGAGAGAAGGCGTATGAGAGCGAGAAAGGCAGACAGGGAGAAAGCGCGAGATCTGACTCATCTGTGTTGTTTCTCCATTTTCACATTTTTTTCTTACGGGGCTACAAGCTCCCACACAAATAACAACTCATGACGAGAAGCTGACAAAGATCATATAAACCGGAGGAGAATAATAGTATGGGGAGAAGTGGCTTGGGGCTGACGGAGCTACTGTTCACTTCTACAGGTGACAACTCCCAAGCGACAGATTGACTTGTATGTATGCATGTCAGCTTTAGGGATTGAAATAATGAGTTAAAGAAACATCTCCGAGTATAATGAAATTCTGAAGCCTCAAAGGGACAGAATATATTTTAAAAAATATCTGGGTTTTTATTTTTGGCCTTAAAAATCAATGCCTTAAATATCTTCTTTCGCATTTATGGCTTGATGAAGCAACTTTAACATCCACAGAACCTTTCTATTCTACAAAACATACTTTATTGATTGGTTGGGTAACACTCTACTTAAAGTCTTTATGTATAATGCATAATAAAAGTCCCTTTAATGCATTAATTATGTCTTGCAATGCACCTTATAATGCATTGCAAAATCTCATGAGTAATTGTAACCACAGTTATTATAAAATAACACTTGCATTTTTAAAAAGTTTTAATTATTTACAAGATATAATGTAATATAATGCACATTATGAATAATTCTAATGTATTATACCCTTTAATAACCCTTTATAATGCATTATACATAAAAGCTATAAGTAAAGTGTTACCAAAGGTAGTTTAGATTATTAAAATGTTCTTCCTTCACAGTAAGATTCTTAAAAGAATCTTACTGTTTACTGTTTACTGTTTACTGAATGGTTCTTTATGGAACACCAAAAAGGTAATTGCGACAATTCAGACTTTTTTACATATTACAATTCTAACTTTTTCTTGTTTTTCTTTTTTTATTTGCCTTATACTAACTTTCTTCTTCTCAGAGTTTAAATATTGCAATTTGTTTATATCTAACAATTCTACATTTATATCTTACAATTACGAACTGTGAGTTAAATATGGAACCCTGTTTTTGCCACAGAATAAAAAAAAATGAATAAAAAGTCTGACTTTTGTTTTCAGATTTGTGTGGTATAAATTATATAAAATCATATAAAGATAATGATATAAAGTCAGAATTGCGAGTTATAAAGTCCAATTTTCAGGGAAAGAAAGACAACTGTTTATATCTCACAATTTTGACATTATAATTGCTAAATAAAAAGTCATGATTACCTTTTTTTATTTTTATTCAGTGGCGGAAATGGGCTTCCATAGACAAAAACTCACAATACCTTTTACATTTTTTATCCCATGGCAGAAACAAGCTTCCATATGAGGGTGAATAAATGATTTGAATTTTTTTGCATGAAATGTCCCTTTAAAAGCCACAGAATTAAACCACACAATTTCCCATTTTTAAAACAGGGCACGTTTGAGATGATCCAGTGAACGAGGATGCATTTGACTCACGACTCATCCTGTGGGCATTTTGTTGGGCTTGGTAAAAGCTATTGTGCACATGGCCGCTCATCGTGTGTGCTTGTCTGATGAGTGTAAAAACAGCAGATGTGTGTGGTCAGTCGTAATCTTCAGCGTGTTAAGTCACTGATGCTGTGGCTTTGCTCCCTGGTATTTTGGGGAAATGTTAGGCTAGAAGGCAGCAAACATCTGCTGAAAGGATCAGAGAAGACAGCGTTCCCCTGATAGACACAGGCCCTGTCAATCTCACATTAGCACAGGTGTTCTCATAACATCACACAGAAAGTAAAAGTTAACAGACTGCATGCAAAACTATTTTACTCTAGCTTCTGCAACTGTGTATTTACATATGGGACTGAAGAGCTGCAGTACATGCAGGGCAAAACTCACCAAGTGCCAATGTAAGTAAATATGGCTGTGGAGAGTAAATTAAACCAGTTACTCACCAGTGGCTGGAAACCTTTGCATAATAATGCTGCATAATACAGAAGTAAATCTGTAAGAATTACAGTCACATATTTGGATTTTTTTTTTCACGTTAATCCACCAAAACGAAAATGTGAAGAGTGAAATCCTGATTTTTGTGACAGGTGCAGTTCCACTGAGAGACGGATACTGGCTCATGTCATATGTGATGCTGTGAGTGACAAAAAAAACAACAACACATTGGGATTTTGTTCATAATATTTTAGTTTTGGTGGATTCATGCGAGAAATATTCCACATACAGTATGTGAATAAAATTCTTACATATGTATTACAGCGGTATTACGCAAAAGAAACAAAACTGTTTCTCACCAATATATATCTATAAAAATCTAAATGTAATTTACACTTTATTGGCAGACAAGTAAAAACCTAAATTGGAAAAAAAATGATTTTATTGTCTTTTTGTTTGTTTTTTAATGATATATTATATTGTAGAGCCCGACCGATATATCGGCCGGCCGATATTATCGGCCGATATGAGCTAATTGCATTTAAATCGGCATCGGCGTTTATAACGGCCGATGAAACATGAGAAACGGAGTCTCTTTCTTCACTCATGTTATGAGTGTTGCATAGTTTGCCCACCAGAGGGCGGTCTGCAACTCCAGAGTTGACAACAGCGCCAGAAATCCACAAAGAAGAAAGCGATCAGCCAAGCCACCCAGGTGAGTCTGTCGTTCGTCATGTGAAATGATTGTAGATTTAGTTCATACACTGTATATAAAAACGGTGTTGTAGTTCTAGTTAACGGTCCTATCATTATCACTTCTAAATATTCTGCAACATCACTCACAGCCGCTAAAGCATTGCTATATTAGATTAGCCACAAAGCTAATACCATGTTTATCAGTGGAAGAGCGCGAACGTTAATAAGAGGTCAAACTATAACGTTAGCATTTAACTTATTCTTATTCTATTGCGGTGTGTTTCCCACATAATGACCCCGTAATGGTCCTTTCACACAGGACGCGGTATGCACGGCATTTGCCCGCTGGGTTTAGCGTTGCCCTTCAGATACAATGCGATTTGCGCTGCGCTATGGCGTTGGCGGAGTTTAAAAACTTTTAGCGGGAGCTCTTTCGTAGTCTGTGGTTCCTCCTTTCGGTCAGCATGTATCTGTCCCGTTGTAAGAAGCGAGCGATAGCGCTAGTCCTGCTGATGATAATTAAGAGAGAAGCAAGGAAGAAGAGGCTACCCTCATGTCCAGAGAACAATTTGGTGAATTCAGGCTGGTTACGTTACTCTAACGCTAATATAGCTTCCTTTTTAGCAGGCCCCTTAAATGCTTGCTATTAACTTGTTTGAAGGTGGTTCTTCTCAAAATTGACAGCGGTGTGTTCATGGCACTAATGTTAACCATTCAACTTCGAATTGATTCTGTAATCTTCCGGTAACAGTAGGCTAACTTTACGTTCGCCAGCGCATGACGATGTTTTGATTCAGACTGCACAAAGAGAAGAGGAGAAGATATACGGGTCCGTTGTGAATGTGTCTGTGAGAGCAAATGTAGTGTAGTTACAGTAACTACAGTAGGTGCGTCAGAAATGATTAAACCAGAGGGGACATGTAAATAAATGTGAGCTGAACACGCGCTTTTATTTTATTTATTTTTTTTTTTACATATTTTTCAAAGCAGCTTTACAGACATAAAAGGGAAATGTTGAAATAATATAGTTAAATATAAGTAGGTAATACCTATTGCTTGACAAATAAAAAATATATTTTTTTTCTCATTTTTGCCTATGTAGGAGATCCCTGTTTATTATAATTCTAATTCTAATGATGACATGAGTAATGATGCATGGTGATATTATTAATACACATGCTTATTCTTTCTCTGTCTCTCTTTCTGCCTACAGATGGCTGAAAAAGGTGAATGCTGTAGCAGTGTGGGACTACTTCTGCAAATACTTTAACTTTAGTATTATAATTTATTTACAGTACACACACAGACTGTTAAAACCAGCTTCAACTGGAAGAAAGTAAAAGTGTTAAATGTTTAAAACCAGACTGTTTTTTGATCATTAAAAAATATATACTTTTGATGTGCAATTGTTTAGTCATTGAGACTGTAATCTAAGGCTTTTTTTTTTTTTTTTTTACATAAATCCCTTCTGGAAAATGGTTTATACAGCCCACATACATAGAACAGGCAGATATTTTGCTATTGAATGTTGTGTAAGTGCAGTATATAGGAAATGGGTCTAATATCCAGTTTATTTTCAAAATCAAAATATCGGCTTATAAATCGGCTCTTTTCGAGTTAATATCGGCATCGGCATCGGCCCCCAAAAATCCATATCGGTCGGGCTCTATTATATTGATATAGACGGTAAGGGAGAGGACAGGAAATGTGTGGATTAGTCCATGTCACACGTCAGATTCAACTAACGTGACTAACATGGGTGCCACAAATTAATGTGGAAAAGCGTGTGCACTAATTAATAAGTCACATTCAAAAGGCTTCTATTTTTAACTCTAATTTTCTATTTTACACCATTTTTTCAAAATCTAAGAAAGCTTTGTTGACAGCAACTGTATTCAGTCTCAAAATCCTTGTAGCTGGTAGAGGGCGATGTGGGGTCGAAGGTTCGATCTTTAGGTAAAGCTAGCACTGATAAAATGTTATGTAAGCAGTTGTTTTGTATAAAAGTGTCAGCCAAATACACAAATATAAATGTAAATGTGCTTGTGATTCCTTAAAATGTAGTAGTCACTGTCCAGTGTGAATGTTCATGCTTCAGTGTTATTTATATTAATCAGCTGCTTAAAACTTCCTAATTCACAAGCTCTGAAATCCCCATTCATTTAATGGCAGTATCAGAGTAATGACTTGAAATCTCTTTTTTAAGCATTCCCACACTTTTCAATCATACCCACAATGCAATGCAGCAGAAAACAGTCTGCCTGTGCTACCTTGCGAAATGCAGCAGCATGCAGTGAAGAAGAAGGAAAGGTTGGTAAGGATGAAATGATGAAGGGCAACAAAACATCAAGGCAAATGAGACAGAAAATTCACAAATGAAACATCAGGAAAATGGCCCAGAGTCAGAAAATGGAGAGAGAAAGAGAGAGATAGAGAAAGAGTGAGGCAGAAAAAGGAGGCTGTAGGAAGGAGATGGAGGCAGAGCTGCTTGTTCTCATCTTAATTCAGACTGGCAAAATAACTGGAGGATGAATTGAATCAGGGCCGCTTCCCCCGGCTTGTGCCAACTAGATTCCCATCCAGTTTTCTCGCTCTTTCTCTTGCTCATTTCTACACACACGCAAACACACACTTTGCCATGTTCTATTAACACTGCCTCTGCACTCCGGCAGTTTGCTAAAGCACACCGTCTTTCTATAACAGCTGTCAAATACAGTAATCCACACGCTTTAACGTAAGCTCCACATCGTTGCTCTGTTCCGAAGCTGCCTAAGTAGAAAAACCTACAATAATTTACTCACCCTCATCTTGCTCCAAACCTGTATGAGTTTCTGTTTTCAGTGGAACACAAAAGGGTATATTTTAAAGAAGGTTTTTAACTGTTTAATCCATACAATGAAACCAACACTGTCCAAAACAACATTTGGTCCTCACTGACGATTTCCATTTATTTTTATGTTCCACAAAAAAAGAAAGTCAAACTGATTTTGAACAACATGAGGATGAGAAAATGTATTTTTAGAGAAAAATATTTATCCAACATGGTTAATGAGGTATGTAAACTTTTTCTTAAAGTATATATTTTATTCAACACTGAAAAGTGTCAAGAAAAAAGTATATCAAAGCCTAATAAAAAAGTACCCATTGTTTGTATATTTTGTGCTTATTTCAGTATTGTGTTGTTAGCATAGCAACATGCGAACATAATCTTCAATGAAAGCAATTGTGAGTCGAGTCTCTCGCTACTTATATTGTGCTTCCATTCCCTTCTGCGATACAATTGCGAGAAAAGGTTCAATGCATCACAAAGCTTTGTTTAGTCCTCACTAAAGCATATACAGTATGCACACACTTTACACGCACAGTCCTGTTTTCTAAACTTGTATGATCTGTGTGTAGACCTATCATGTGCTTATTTTTAAATGTAGTTTTTGCATTACCTAGTTTGTCCACAAGGTGACAACACTGGCCTGGGCCGTTGTTTCACAGGTGAAAAATAAATGGAGACAAAACAAGAAGCAACTACCAGAAACCGCAACAACAACATATACATGCATGGATGAGTGCTGGCATGAGTTAGTTAAAAGATACACCCAAATTAAATGAGACAGCTTGTTTAAATAATTTCAATGACATTTGTATTGCTAGTAACTTCTGGAAATGAATAGTGCAGGCAATGGACAAGGATGAATCTTTCTAGCGCATGTGTCAAGCACCTGTGTTCACGCGCAATGGCAAATATTTTGAAAGGTATGTGTTTGGCTGAATGCATATCCAAAGTGCTTGCATCAGAACTGAGTCCTATATTTGGCCTTTAGAAGTCAGTTGGCTCTCTAGTCAATGAGGCAATGCACTAGAAAAGAGTTAACATTTAAGCTGCAACAGAGGAGCTGATAAATCGTTCCGTGTGACTTCACACAGATAAGACTGATTGCACCTGACATGTTCAAATGTTTGCGGTGAGGTCTGTTTAATGGAGATGAGTGGCAACATATGCATGAAGCTTCTTTTTATTCATATTTGATGTGCGCTGTGATGTGTGGTGTAAAAGGAGGAATGCCTGCGTGTCTTACCGTGGACCTGCAGCACGGCGGAGGCTTCGGTTTTGCCCACGCTGTTTTCTGTGACACACGTGTAAGTGCCCTCGTCCTCTGCTCTGACCCTTACCAGACGCAGGCTGTTGTCACCACGGATCTCAAATCTACTCGGCCGAGAAGGTGAAAAGAGACAGCGGTTGTCCGTGAGGAGAGCAGATTGAACAGTCATCACACATTCCTCCTACAGCCTGTCTACATCCTTCCACTCTCTGAGAGGACATTTCTGTGAGACTCCATCAAATATGCCACTGTACTGTGCCCCAAACTTTAGGAAACTCTAATTATATTTCATTCTTGGGGCTTTTGCCACTTTTTTTTTATTTGACAGTAGAAAGGAGACAGAAAACTATTTGGGAAGAGAATGGAAATAGGACCAAGATTCAAGTCAGTTCACTTGGTGGTCATCTTTCTAGTCCAACAGCTACAGTTATCTATTTGAATGGGAAAAGACTGAAATCTCTAAAATTGTTGGCTAAGAAATCTTTCATTTAAACAACATATGCCATACTGCCAATAAAACCTAATAAGTGTTGCTTCGTTAGCTCAAAACACAATACAATGTGATTTTCTTTTCCATTGCTATATTGAGCATTGCAGTTTCAGACATTTTTCTAAAAGTGGTCACTCTCCTTCTCTTCATACTGTCTCTGACATAATATAAGCCAGATTTGAACCTGAATCTCCCATATAAGCACTTACACTTGGCATGCACAACACCATACACCTCATACTGAATGCAAATGATTGTAATACATTTCCTAGCTAAAGATTTAATTTTGGAACAGAAATTAAGATATCTTTAATATTCTCTAATCATTTTCCACAAGCAATCAAGATTGCTTTATATCAGGGCTGCACAATATGTAAATCTATCAAAATGTTGCATATGTGCAAACTGCGAAATGCTTATTGCAATGGATGTAAGTTAACTGAATGATTTTAATACTTCAAAAAGTTTATAAAAATCTAAGTTGGCAGAGAATAAAAAAATTCTGAAAAGATGAGAAATTTTATTGCCAAAAAATGTGAAATGTGTGATTTTTTTTTTGTCATATCATTTTTAGTTTTTAAATGTTTAAATATAATCTAAATTACACATTTAAAGCATTATCGCATATAAGATTTTAAATCAATATTGTGCAGCCCTACTTCAAATGAATAAAAACCTAAATTAAATCTGTTCGTCTTATAAACATTGATCAGCAAACATACAAACAAATTCGTTAAACAGAAGCACAGTTAGACTGGCTGAATATCTTCGTGAACTTCTTGAATTGTCAAAGATTTAGTGTAGACTTTCAGGGGAGGGACAGAAATCAGTCAGGTTTCATTCAAAATATCTTCTTGTGTTCCGCCGAAAAAAAAATTAAGTCTTATGTGTTTGCAACAACACGAGGAAGAGTGAATGACAGAATTTTTTTTTTTGATGGGGTAAACTATCCCTTTAAGGTTCTGTTGTATAATGCTCTATTATGCAATAAACATTATTCCTCAGTTTGAGGTTTATTGTTTAAAGGGGCTTTTCTGCTTCTCTAACTCAACTATAACAGAATTAGGAAACTGATTTTCTAATCTGTCACTACATAAATGTCATTAAACTGGCATTTAAGCTCCATAAAGCTGCCGTAACAGCATCACAAATGTTTGTAAGCAGCGTCTTGCCTCCCCCGCGGTAGTTCCCCTTCGTCTCTGTTCCAGCGGACAGTCGGAGCCGGGTCTCCATGAACCTCGCACAAGAAGTCAACAGTCTCCTCAGCCAAAACGATCTGATTCACAGGTCTGCGGATGAACACTGGCCTTTCTGCTCCCACAGTCACACACATGACACATAGTGATTATTTTCACTCCTTTGTGAAACCAAAAAAATGAGCCAGAAAATTGGACTTACCAAACACAACGAGTTCTGCTGGATCGCTGTCTCTCTCGCCCACCATATTGGTGCCTACGCACACATACATGCCTGCGTCACTTTTCCGGGTGTGAGAAATCATCAGCTTACCACCACGCATCTGAAGAAGAAAAAATCACACACATCACTATATCATCGTACAACCTGATTTGATTCTTAAAAATGTTTTCACTATTTTCTTCAGTTAAGGTTCACTCAGTAATGTATTCCTCTTCAAAAACAAATCTCAGCTAACAAAAACTTTTATTAACTTATGAAAATTTTATTTCTGAATGTTGAATGAATTCAAAATGTTTTATATATATATGTATATTATATATATGTATATAATATATATATGTATATTAAACATTCCATGAATGTTTTCGTGGAAATGTTTTGAGAATATTAAAGACCCAATAACCCAGCAAGATCGTTCTATTAACATTACTGGAAGAATGTTTGTTTATAACTTTGAGAGAACCTTGCCAGTACGTTCCTTGTTAAATAAAATAATAATATTTCTTTTAAATATGTACTTTGGAAAAATAAGTTGACTGCCTAAGTTGATCGTAGTTCCATTTAGTTTCAATTGGTCTACAATGTACTTAAGCTTACGATGCTTTTGGGAAACGCAGTCATGGCTGTCTCCATATTGACCAAACATTTCTTTTTTCAGAAACCAGTATAATATTAGTTATTTTATTATACTGTGATAGTATTTATAGCTTTTATTTTTAGCTGTTATTTTTATATTTTCAGTTTTTGTCATTTTAAGTCCAGTATTTATATTTGTATTTTTCATTTTCTTTTAACAAAAAGAGTTTCAGTTTTAGCCATAACAACCCTGGGAACCAGCACAGCAGAAACATGGAATAATGCTAAGTGCACTTGGGAGTGATGTCATTGTTGGTAGAGAACAGGACGTGAGCAAGTGCGCTGATTTATGCTTCAATCGATGCTGGCTGCAGAGGGGTAGGGTGATGTCACCGCTGCACTACAACCTAATCATCGCTCCTGTGCCAACATTGCACTTTCTGCTATTGACTCACAGAGATCCTGCCGTCCTTGTCATTGACACGAACATTGTTCCTCTTCCAGGAAACGGTGGGCTCTGGGTGACCCCTGGGAGGGACACACTCCAACACAGCGGGCTCTCCTGCTGCCACCACCACATCATTGGGAGGCTGGCGGAAATCATCCCTGAGAACTATGGGAGATTGAGACAAGTGTTAGCTGTGCGCTGTGTTGTGTTTGTTCGGTATGTTTTCATCTGCTCCCCTGTGCGAGCTGTTTATTCATGGATCTTCATTGAGGAACTTGGGAATTGTGAGGCAGAGATGAATGAGGCGTCTTATCTTTGCTTTCTCACAGCTCCTGTCCTCAAATCTCCTGTGCTCCTTCCTGTATGTAATGCTTTGGCTTTCTCATCTTATCAATTATAAAGTGTTTTCATGACAACACATTCACATTTAAACACAGCTGAATAATTGACCACAGAAAAGAGGCATGACATGACTAGAGGTCTGCTCCAAAATCTTCTATTACACTATTACACAAAATCTTCTATTACACTACTGTTCAAAAGTTTGTAGTCAGAAGATACTTTTATATGAATATGAATAATATGAATGTAATGACAGTAAATATATTTACAAGGATCCTGTGATAATATACACTGGAGTAACGTCTAATTATAATCTAATCTAAACATCTAATAATGTCTAATCCTGTTACCACAGGAATAAATGAAATAAATTTGTTGAAATTAATTATAATTTTCCCTATAAAACTAGCTAAGTAGCATATATATAAATATACAACTGTACAGTTATAATAAATGATAATATATTTATAGCACCAACATAAACTGAATAAAATCAAAGCAAAAACACACCTGATGATCATTCTTTAATGATCATTTTGCAGAAGGACAGTTTAAATGTTATTTTTTGTGCAAAAGGTACATCGACATCCAATCAAAGTGGTTTGAATGCACCTGTCATCATTAATACAACTTCACAACTCATAAATATGAACCTCCCTGGCCTTGAACAAAACGTTAACAGACAGCTCACTAGGATTTGGAACACAACTTTAAAGTCTCGCAAAACAAAATCCAACAGGGAAGCCAATGCTGAAACTCTGCAGACGGCCAAATTCAACAATGGCTGGTTGTGCTGACCTTACTAAGCGCCAGTGTTAACGGTAAACAGAGTGAACTCTGCCCCCTTCTCTTTTCTATGCCTATACGCTTCACACTGAGAGCGAACGGCAGAATGCTACATTCCCCGCTGTCTGGCTTGGCAGGAAAAGTTACCCATAAATCCCCAGTGGTGATTGACAGATTAAAAATGCGACCCCTGCCCTATGGCAGCTGCCTCGGGGGGCCCTTTGAGTTTCCTACATCAAAGGGTGAACTCCTACGGTCTGTAGACTCTCACCAGTGGCTGCTACAGAGCCTCACACACACATACATGCATAAATGCCACTCATATTCTCCTCTCTGTGAAATATAAATGCATTTCGGTAATAACGCTCACCATTGTCCACAAATTAATCACCAATCTGACAGCCGCAATATCTTCCCGTCTTATCTCTTAACCACTTTGTGGATGAATTTTTTCGATTAACACCTCAATTATAAGGTGTAATCTCACCTGTCGTGCGCTGCAAATGAAATCATAGAATGTAAATACAATAATAAATACATTTCGCCATCGATTCATATTTATGATATGACCTCTGCAGCATTTCTGCTGCATTACCGAGCCCTAGCTACACCATCCCTTGGCAGACCTTTATAAATGCAATGGCTTGTGATAATTACTTATAAATATTCATTGAAATGTCATGTTATTGGTGAGTTCCAGAGTGCCGAGTGCTCCATTTTCTTTGTTAGTTAAACTCATGCTCATCTCCTGTCTATGAATATTCAGATATTTCAGGCTGGGACAAATGGTGCGGGTCTGTCTATGGACAGTAAGTGACTCACTTCAGAATCTGAAGTGGTCATCTGTCAGTCTTGGCACCCAACTTGACCATAACTAACTTTAACACTCCTCCATCGAACACAATCTGCCACATTCCTGTTCACGCAAACCTTCGTCACAATTTAGATTTTTAGTGGCAAATCAGTAGAGGCAATCGTTGTTGTGCCATGGTATTTTTGCATCCTGTTCACTATCTACTCGCAATCCAGTTTAACCAGGGGAGAATGTAATTAGCTCACTGTCATTCTTTTTAGCACAAACATGCATCCTTTCTATGCAAATTAAGCTGAATGGTTAGCCTTACTCACAAAACTTGAGTGCTAATTGTATGTTGAAATTAACTTTGGACAATTATTGCTCATAGTTTCAAAATGCCTAAATACTGATTTATTAATTGCTGACCTTTTCAATAAGAGACTCTGATCTCTTAGCAAGTTGCTAAGTTAACAGTCTCTTAAGGTCTGCTTAGCAACACAAAGCTACTGTAGGTGACTTGATGTTTTTCAATATTGAATGAAATACTCATTTTAAAGTCACACTTTTAAAGTGAAATATCCAAAGAGCGGTGCCAAAAACGCAATATAAATGTGAATCTACCAATGTTTTATTAGTTGGTTGTTACACAAATTATACCAACTAATTGCAATTGAGAATTTAATTGTCGGGTGAGTGGTGGTGGTAGGTTTGTTTTATAGCGTTTAAATTTTTTTTACCCCATACATTAAAGGGGGGGGGTGAAATGCTATTTCATGCATACTGAGTTTTTTACACTGTTAAAGATTTGGATTCCCATGCTAAACATGGACAAAGTTTAAAAAATTAAGTTGTACGTTTGAAGGAGTATTTTTGTTCCCAAAATACTCCTTCCGGTTTGTCACAAGTTTTGGAAAGTTTTTTTCGAGTATGGCTCTGTGTGACGTTAGATGGAGCGGAATTTCCTTATACTGGTCCTAGGGACATGTCTGCCGGAAGAGCGCGCGCTCCCGTATAGCAGAGCACTGAGAGGCTGAGCACAGACATTTCACTGATCAGAGCATTTCACTGATCAGAGCAAGAGCGTCGCGAAAAGTCACAAAAGAAGTGTGTTTTCAGATTACCAAAAAAAACGGTAATGTCACAGCTTCCACATGCTCTCAACGCAAAAGCCTACTGGCGCTCGTGATTCTTTAGCTCCGCCCACACGTCACGCCTCCAGCCGGTCGTGTTTTTTCCGGGAAAAATCGGTACAGACTATCTTTCTCTTATGAATATAATAAAACTAAATACTTTTTGGAGTTATGAAGGATGCAGTACTACTCTATATGTACTCAAGATTAACAGGATATTGAGTGAAAATGAGCATTTCACCCCCCCTTTAAACTCTACTCTGAACCTAACCCTATATGTTAACAAAAGCAAAAATGCTTTTGCTGAAGCAAACATGAAAATTTAGCTTGCTTCTACAAGGCTTTGAACAGTTTTATCATGACTCGTCCGGTTTCACATGACTTGTGCAGTTCTGTACCAGGTGAGCAACTGAGCAAGTTTACAATGTCAGAAAAGCAATAGGCTATTTATGGACCAGGGTTATGTGATGTGAATGTCAAAACAAATAAGTTTTACAAATCCCTCACCATGGTAAAAATGTTAAGGTTCTAACGTAGTGTTTTCCGCCCCTGTAAATATAAATAGTGTAAAAAAGGAACAAAAGTTGTTGGCGTTTTACTGCCACTAGTGTTGATTTCAGCTGGTAACTGCAGTAAACTTGTAAAAATGGAGGTAGAGGCATGTTTTTTCAATGATTATTTCATTAAAATTCATAAATTGACTTTTTTTCATACAAAACATAGTAATAAAACAATAAGTGCCTGCAACCGAAAGCCAATTAGATAACAGATTTGACATTTAGTTGAAAATGCTATTAACCCAACAAATAAATTCATCCCCCAAAGGCACTTTTTTTTTTTTAACCAACTGACTATGAAATTATTCACTTGTCCTTTTCCCCCGTTGGCCTATAAGATCTGCTGACTCCATCCACCATTGTCTGTCATTTTTAAATGAGCATCCACTCATTCCCTCGGGCCTCTCTATCCCTAGCATATAAAAGCATGTTTTTACAAGAGAAAGAGTCCAGATGTTGCAGAAAAGTGCCCAACTGACCAACGGCACACCCAATACATACTGTACATCTGCCCCATTCCACAAAAGCCATCTCACCTGGTGGACACCCTCCAATCAATGCAGATCTGATGGCCACTCTGATAATGAAAGCTGACGCCGAGAGTGACTGATGGCCCCCAAACAGAAACATAACAAAATTGGTATAATACATATATGCATGCATGGGCTTGCAAATTGGCAGTGTGCATACATTCTCCATCCCCTGCAGTCCACTGTGGTGGCCCGTCACCTCCTGAACAGGATTTAACTCGCAGGAGGCATATGCACAAGCAAGGACAAGGACAGGCTGTTCCCAAACAGCCCACAGCATGTTGCATTTTTCAGGAGGTGAAGCCATGTGTTATTCATGAGTGCTGGTTAAGAAAAGAGAGGGTAAAATAGTGTCACCGTTTACCTAGAGCTGGCCAGCCCGCACACAAAGCTCGTAAGTGCCCTCGGCGAAACCACATGCCTAGTTATGGGAAAGAATGATACACGCATGGCTCTGACAGGGTTCTTCCCTCTTGGCGGTGTGTTCGGGAAGCCATTCGTTCCCCCTCTCATCCTCTACACTTTATTATGGAGCACAAAAAAGGGAAAGCAATGTGATTTTTAATCATCTGTGAGGTGAGTGACATGAGCAGGGAGACTCATTAGCTACAGCTGAAAGCCTGAGTGGGTCACATGACGGGCACAAAAACATTACAGTCATTCTCTTAATTCTGCTTGGCTTCCTTCCACCGAGCAGACCGTGCACAGCAAAATCATCATCATCCCTTACATATGCTGTACAAGCCAATTACTTCAGCTGCTAAAATGATATATTGTAATAAATCAACATGAAATAGCAATAACTTATTCCTTATACATTGGCAGTCTCAAAATCCAGGAGCATGCTTTCTAAGACAGCATTCTGCATCCACAATGATTAAAAAAAAGGAGTTTTCAAATTAGAGGGTTGCAAATTGGTGCTCGGGGGTCTGCAGAAAATTGCTGAGGTCAAAAGTTAATTGTGAAAAGCACTTAATAAATCAGTTTGAATTAAACCCATTGTTTTTCTTCAGGTTTCTATATGTAACATTACAGCTGTATTATTGTTTTAGTTTCATTATTTATTTTATGTATTATTGTATATTGAATATTAGATGAAAAACTTCAAAATCTTAAAACTTAAGAGATTTTTAAATATAAATATGAACTAAATATAAAAATGTATTAAACAAACTAACAAAAAATCACAATGTACATAAGAAAATTATTAGTACTTAAAGTAAAATTAAAACTGAGAGTATAAAATTAAAGGTTCAAATATTAAATTCAAGTTCAAAATATTAATAAAAATTGTAATCCCACATAATTAACATGAAAATAGCACTGCAACACATGTAATATTTTAATAAATCTTTGCTTTATTATGATAGAAACATTGTATACAAACACACACACACACACACACACATACAATATACTATCTTTCCAGCATACAGTATGTATTGTTTTGACGAATACAATTTGCCTTAAAACAATATAAATGTAATATTACATATATATTTTTAGGGGACATTCCATAAGCATAATGATTTTTATACTGTACAAATTGTATTTTCTAACGCCCTACACCTAAAGTTACCCCTTACAGAAAACATAGTGCAGTTTTCGATTTTCCAAAAACTTAAAGGGATAGTTCACCCCAAAATTAAAATTATGTCATTAATGACTCACCCTCATGTCGTTCGAAACCTTTAAGACCTCCGTTTATCTCCGGAACACAGTTTAAGATATTTTAGATTTAGTCCGAGAGCTTTCTGTCCCTCCATTGAAGCTGTGTGTACGGTATACTGTCCATGCTCAGAAAGGTAATAAAAACATCATCAAAGTAGTCCATGTGACATCAGAGGGTCAGTTAGCATTAGTATTGTCTACTTTTCCAGGTCTGTTGTGAGAGAGAGTTCAAAACACTGCAGTTTAGTGATATCCAGTTCGCGAACGATTCAATCAATGTAACTGGATCTTCTTGAACCAGTTCACCAAATCAAACTGAATTGTTTGAAATGGTTCGCATTTCCAATAAGCATTAATCCACAAATGACTTGAGCTGTTAACTTTTTTAATGTGGATGACACTCCCTCGGAGTTCAAACGGAGGTTCCACGGGTTTGTAACGACATGAGTCATTAATGACATCATTTTCATTTTTGGGTGAACTATCTCTTTAATTATAAGCTTGTTTCCTCATGGGGACACAAAAAAGTATCCACAAAGACAAGGATTTTGGATATTGCCATCTTTGTGGGGACATTTGGTCCATAACTACACACACACACACACACACACACACACACACGCACACACACACACTCACACACACATCTCTTAAAAGCATAAAATGGACCAAACAGCCAATATATTTTAGTCTGTCTGCTCTCTTTTACATTACAGCTCAGGACAGTCACTTTTCATTTTCCTGAGTCATTAGTCACATAACGCATGTTTCCAGAAATGTGGTCTCTCTCCTGGTAGACCCCCTTTCAAGGTAGTTATTATGGTAGTTACTATGTTTTCTGACACAACCATTGCTTTCATAAATAAGTAACTAATCATTTGGGCTTCCCATGTTCATGAGTTCCTGTTAGATTGTTCCACATGTTTCCACACTGAAACCCCTGCAGTGAACACAGCCTAAACATATTCATCACCGCAGCAAAAAATGTTGAATTTATGATCACCGGTATTCCGACAACTCATGATTTTGAATTATAGGAGCAAAAGGACATTTCACAAGCTGAATCTCAGACAGGTCGGGCTCATTTGAAAAGGCCAGAAGTCTTTCTTCTCCGCCCCCCGTAGAGATCATGGAATGATGGTAAATGACAAGCCTGTTGGGATGTACATTATTAATAGCCCACCACTGACTCACAACGCGCTCTTTCTCCTTCTTTACACACGGCCGCTCATTTGCATCCCCCACTATGGAGACCCACACCACATTCGCCCGTTTGTGACTCAGACGTTGGTCTTAAAAGGGCAATCATTCTAACCTGAAGAATCTGTGTCGGGTTTGACAAGCGGCCATCTGTCGGTGTGTGTGTGTGTGTATGGGAGTGGGAGGAGACTTGTGAAATGTTTCAAGCTAACTGAAGCACTCCTACACTTTCAGCCTGATAATTACATGCAAAATTATGCAAACCGCTAACGTGTAATTATATGGTGGTGTATGAACGTGGATGTCGTTGTGAAGGGTTACGTCTGGCTGGGATTCTGACACACAGCTGGAAGTGTGTGTGGACTAGCCAGGATGTTGTTATTGTTCATTTCAGAGCCACATAAATGAATCCATCCCAGAGGTGGGCTTATCCCACGCTACGTTATTCCCCGTGTCGAGACTCAGCTAATCGACCCACCCAGAGAGACGCTGACTATGTTAATCTACACGTCTTTTGTGTTTACTTCCGTTTGGACTGATAAGATCCCATTCTACATCTCTTTCCGGCTTTTATGTGCTTCCTTGAACAATCAATAAAAGGACAGAAGTTGGCCGGAAATTGCAAAGCAACAGCTGAAAATATATCACATTTGACATGAAAACGACAAAGAGCATGGAAGATATGCAATATAAAATGTGATTGGTTATGTTCAACAACATTGTGCATGCAAGAAATCCCATAACAGCCCTTCAGAGGGTTTAGATAAGAGCGCATGGGGAAAGATGTATTAGGGAAAAGCTGCCACGGAGCATCATTACTTTATAATCCCACACTGGGTGAAAGAGGGACAGCTGGGTCTAGAGCCTTTTAAGCAAGTTTTATTTTTCATTTGTCCTACTTTATCTTAATCCAGGCTCAGGGAATGCGTCAGTTTGCTCCCCCAGACAGACTGCCACATTCAATGCTTTGAAATAGATACTGCTTTTCTCTTGTATAAAAGCTTCAACACAAAGCTGCTATTTTGAGAGAATACGTGAATGGATTTGCATTCAAGCTAAGAGCTAAATATCTACTTCTGCCAAAAAAAGAAAAAAAAAAGAAAGAAAAGAAATAACAGGCTCCACTAGTCGCACTTGCTATTTGTCATTCTGCCATTATGACAAGCGTCAGATTAAGCAGTGGTCCTGTGGCACACTGTACATATGTTAGGTGGATAATACTGTATCCCCCAATATACTGCAGTCTAGCATTGCATGGATTAATATATATTAGTGTAAGACCCAGATTCAGGCTTCTCTTACTGATGAACACTTTAATATTACAGAACGACACTGGCTTTTCATAAAATGCACAAATCTTTTTGTTTGTCAAAGACCTTGAATTTCAAGAGCAACAAAAGCGTTGAATTTAAAGAGCGATTTACTTGCTATGGCTGTTTAAACCTTGGTGAATAAAGTCGCTTTTAACATTTTCTTGAAAAAAAAAAGTGAATGGATGCTTGAAACTCCCTGCTGTAAACACAGGCTTTTGTCCAAAGACGCATATGTCAGAACATTTGCTGAATTTGAATCAGTTTCTTCTCAACTCTTCTCAAAGTATGCGTGCATTGTCATGTGACCAACACTTTCTTTGTATTGTCAGCCATTTATGCATAAGATTTCTCCATGACATTGGACAAAAAAGTAAGTCTGAATTCTTGATATTTTAACTGACAATAATGATTTTGATTGAAATATAGCTGAAATAAAATATAAATATTAAAGGGATAGTTCAGCCAAAAATAAAAATTACCCCATGATTTACTTCTCCTCAAACCATCCTAGGTGTATACAGTATGGCTTTCTTCTTTCAGATGAATACAGTCAAAGCTTTATAAAAAAATGTCCTGGCCCTTCCAAACATTATATGGGCATTATATTATATTATGGGGTTCGAGCTTTTGAAGCACAATAAACTGCATCCATCCATCATAAAAAATTCTCCACATGGCTCCAGGGGGTTAATAAAGACCTTTTGAAGTGAATTGATGCATTTATATAAGAAGAATATCCATATTTACAACTTTATCAACTATAATCGCTAGCTTGCCCTAACTGTCATACAGATGTTCATAAGAGAGGGGCGTTTCAGTGGATGATGTAGGACGTAGGCGTAGCGAGCTTCAGAAGGCCTTTATTATCCCCCCGGAGTCTTCTGGAGTGCTTTTTATGATGATGGATGCAGTATTTTTGGCTTCAAAATCTTAAACCTCATTCACTGTCGCAGCTTGGAAGAGCCAGGACAGTTTTTAATATAACTCAGATTTGAATTTGTCTGAAAGAAGAAAGTCATATACACCTAGGATGGCTTGAGGGTGAGTAAATCATGAGGTCATTTTCATATTGGGGGGGAACTGTCCCTTTAAATTGAAATAAAATAAATAAAATAAAAAATAAACAAAAAATTTAAACATACTATATACTTACTTAACATATTAAAACATACTATAGCATAATATAACTAACACTAAAATATATTTTTTTCCAAAAGTATGACTTACTTTCTTCTGTGAAACACAATATAGATTTTTCACATAGTTTTCCTTGGTGAAAAATGCTTGGTGAAAAGTGTGCACATATCAAGCCAAAACTAATCTTTTTCCAAAAATTTCTCTCTCCCGGGACATTCACGACTCGACTAGAACAGTTAATCACATCACACGTGTGCCTAATACTGAAAAACACGAGTGATTCACCAACAAACAAGCACAGAGTGAGCATTTCAGAGCTCAACAACTCTCCGTGTTTACGAGTCCCATAAGCTGAAATATCGAACAGATGGGCACAGCCGCATAAGACTTGTCGTGGCAAAAACTGCTCACTTATCACAAACAGGCTGATCCCATGTATACAATCACATTTTTTTTCCACCTCAATCCGATTGCTGCTTTAATCTGAGCTGCGGGACTAGACGAGGTCTCAGAGATGTGTGAAGGATTGCTCGCCCTCACCCCTGCCTCTTCACCTGTTGTACCCCTCAGGATCCTCCGTCTTCATGAACCATCCGCTCTGCCCTTATGCCGCAGTCACGCTGGAAACGGTCCAGCTCTAATTAGCACATTAATCACTGCTGAGGAGAAGATATAGCCGGCGGTGAGCCGGGTCTCCTGGTGTATGACCCGAGTCTCATCTTCCACAAGGACGAGCACTTAATTCACGAGCATCGTGCAGCACGAGCTAATATCCAACCTGATTTGAGGCTCGCAGGAGTGCTGAGTGTGAGTCTATATGGACTCTAGAGAGAAAAAAAACGATTCCTTTCTTTTTCTGGCTTTAAGCGTACATAATAAATCATCTTGTAAGGCTTGCTTAGACGACATATTTTTCAATGCGGTAATTATGACTTGGATTTAAAGGCCACGTAGCATCATTCAGCAAATCTTGTGACTGAAAAACCCCCCACGTTTTAATGAATAGTGATATAATGAGATTTAGGTCTTGAAGAACGGCACTACAATCGCCTAGTATTCCCCTTCCTGCTATTTATACATGGCCAAAAATATCAAATGCTATTTGGGAGTGTGAGTATGCAGACTTCAGGCTAAGAACTACCGCCGAGTGCATGATTGCAAATCATTTTCACCCAGCATGCTCTGCTCCTCAGCGTCCTCTGGGATAGTAAGCAAAAGTCTGTAATGGCTCTAAGGGCTTGACTCTCCCTCGGCAGTTAACGATGTCTATTTTAAGAGCTCATTTCGTTTCAAATGGGGAAACACTTTAATCATTTCTTTCTGCGTGCTGGTAGATGCATCAAATCTGACATTGGCCTTCTGACATTTACATCAGATCATTAACTAACAATGAGCCATATATTTGTTAACAGTGTTGGGGAGTAACTAGTTACATGCAACGGGATTACATGATTTAATCTCAAAATAAATCTAACTGTAATAATACTTATGAAAACGTTACTGATTACAAAGGGGGTTACACCTTAATATTTTCTGTACAAAGCAAGAATATGGTGAATAATATTGATTTGTTGCTTTGCCTGTTTTTGATGTGCACAATGCCTCCTGCCATTTAAAGGCCGTTTAGTAAAGCAATGCTATTCTGATGGTTTTGATTGCTTCTCAATTAAATCTGAGCTGAAAGCTTTAGGCTACAAACTGTCTAAGAGTTGCCACCCTGGCGAGTGATACAAATGTGTTCCAGTGTTTTAAAAGTGCATTCCAGTGCGGTGCTTTAAAATTTAATTATTATAATCTTGATTCAAGTTTGTTCAATTTAGTTTGTTAAACCTTCATTCATCTTAACATTACCATCTTAACAACATCAGTCAATAAAAATAGTTCATGTTAGTTCAGGTCCATTAAATGCTTGAATTTAAAATCAAAATGTAAAATAAAATGTATTAGTAAATACTGAAATTAACATAGATATTAATAAGTATGTTTCAGTGTAAGTTCAAGTTAACCAGCAAAACAAAAAAACATGAATAAAATATTTAAATAAAATATGGAACCATTTAATAAATGTGTATTGCAAAAGATGCAGCTTGTATAGAAAGAAAGGGGATGGTCGTGTGGAAAACAGGCACCAGGAAATAGCTGCTTAGTGTTTTAATGAGCAAACTTTCGGGAATCTAATTAGCTGCATTCCAATTATAATCAGCAAACTTCCTAATCCAGTTTCTTCTGGCGGTGGAGCTGTATATGGTGACGTTCCTGTGCCAGAGGGCTGGATTACAGCTGAGCCAAAGGCCCAGAGTGCAGTCACACAGCAGGAGGACACTGCCACAAACAGACAAAAAAACTCACCAGCAGCCTGCCACAAAGAACCCGTCAAACAAAACCTCAGGCCATGTCTGAGAGGGATAGATTACTTTTATTTCATCATAGCTACGCTTCACCCAGAATCACTAAGCATGGTGGAATTCATCAGAAGGTACTTACTGGCTACTTCCAGCGAGGCGTTTCTGCTAACGGCCTCTCCTAGGTAATTACGGGCAACGCAAGTGTAAACTCCCTCATCAGGTTTGCTGCGGCGTCCGTGAACGATGCGCAGGAAGAAAAGGGAGCCGCTGGGCAAAAGCATGCGGTGAGACCGAGGGTCATCCTTATCGGTTTCAACGTGCTCGCCGTCTTTATACCACTCCACTGTGGGCATGGGTCGACCCTCTGCCTTGCAGTTCAGGGTGGCCGGCTCACCCTTTGACACGATCAGATCAGAGGGATCCTCCACTATCCTGGGGGGAACATCATCCAGACGTGGGCGGGACCCTGTGAGGAATCAGCATTGAAGGTTAAAAGCATCTGGCTAAAGGCATCTGGTGGATGCAATGTATATCGGTGCCAGAAATTTACTTTTCCAGTAAGCAGTTATATTAGTCCCCTGAGATTGTAAGGGCAATTTTCTGAATTACTGTACCTTATTAAAAGTATTTGTGTTGTCCTTCATGTCTAATACTTAAATTAAGTCAATCAATCAAAGTGCTAAAAGCAGTTACCAATAAAATGTTATCAAAATCAACGTAAGTATGAAAAGTGGAATCATTATCTTACACCCCAAAACATTTAGTCATTAGTTCATCGTATAAGTTGACAATGCAAAATGGTTGCATGAAAAAATACTTTCTACACATTTCTATTAGACATTTTGTAAATTCGCCATGAATTGTGCAGATGAATCTTGACTTTCACTAATGAAGAGAATGATCAGCTAATGATAAAACAGTTTGATGACATTTCGACCATTCTTCTGCTTTTGGTCAGGTTGAAGCCAGCGTTCATTACGTTGTGAGATGGTTCACTTGATTCCAATTCCACGTTGCATTGCAAGGAAGATATTCGTTGTGATATAGATGAGAATCTGTGGGCTGACAGACTGGCACATCAGGAGGTGTAGACAGACTGCAGTTCTTCATACAGTGTTACATGCAAAAGCAAAGTTCTGGTGTTTCCTGTTTTTGCCTTATAAGTTTGTATTTTTGCCTTTGTGTCCAAATTTCATTTTCTTTTTTCTATCACAATGAAATTTTTTTTTTTTTTGTCAGAGCATTAGTTAACTGTGAATCCTATCCCTATCCTATCTCTTTCAATCAGTATCCCACATACAGTAATGTGTAAATTTGTATTTTTCAAATGGATATGTGGTGAAAATAAGAAGTGCAGCCTTCTGCATTTCAATACAGTATCGGTTCTTGTGTCATTGTTCACAAACAATATCAAGTCAAAATGCTAAGTCATGTTGTCAATATACCAGTGCACTCTGTTAGTATTACCTGAAATAATCTATAAACCGTTTGGATGACAGTTACTGTATTGAAATCATGAAATGTAGAAGGATGCACTTCTTATGCATGCCATATATCCATTTCAAAAGAACAAATTTATAAACTACTGAATGTAAGTAATGTATGGATTGAAAGGGGTAAGATTCTAGATAGGATTCACAGTTACCCTTTTTACTAGTAAGAAAAAAACATATTGCAACTTTACTGTGATATAGAAAAGAAAAGGATATATGAGCACACAGGTGAAAATACAAAATTACAAAGGCAAACAAAGGAAACCCACCATAGCCTTTGTGAGGCCATGATTGACAGCATGGTCCACAGTGACCCTTGTTTCATCTGATATGCGCCTATGTCCTATGCCTCTTCTGTCTTTTCTTGTGTTTTTTCTCTGTACCCTTCCACCATGCATCCTTACTCCTATTCCTCCTTTCAGCTGTTGATCCAGTCATTTCCTGGATGTTCATCGAATGTCAGAATTTTTAACTAGGGTGGTGTCCTCTGTCTATGTTTCCAATACAAGGTCCATGAGATGCACCTTTGAGCTATTTCAGAGAACCGGTTTATAACTGGCTCTTCATTAGTGAAAGCCAAGATTCACCTGCACAATTCATGGCAAATTTACAAAAAGTCTAATTGAAATGTGTAGAAAATATGCTTGACAGTTTATGAAAACTAGATCAACCAGTTTGCATTTACAGTTTTTCTCAGCTTTGGTGCATTTCTCACATCACTATTTACATTTGCACAACAGTTAGTTCAACCTCCACAACATTTAGTCATTTGTGCACATCATAGTAGCAGTTTCTCATTCCTTCGAACAAATTGCAAATGCTTTTGGACATGCATCAATTGATTTCATACTCACTGCTGTTTTATAACATTATCATTTGCTTATGTTATGTGAATCAAATCTAACTATACTTGTGAATGCTGAATAGTCATTTCATATAAAACTAATAGTCCTCATTTCATTGCTTGAGTCATTACATACAAAAATGTTGAACTAGTTGTCAAAATCTGTCAAGCTAATTTTAAACATTTTTTTAAATCTTTTTTTTTCTTCCTGAAAATGTCTCCTAAATTACAGTTTTTTTCAGTCGCTAACAAGCATTTGTCCAAGCAGTTGTCACATTTTCAAAACTCTAAACACAATTAGCACAGCATCTGTCTATTGTGGCCATACCATTCACACATTTCATGTCGTTTTCACACAATATGGAGTCATTGAACACATTTCCACAATGCTTACATTCTCTGAACAGACAAGCTATACCTCCCAACAAAATTATGGATCGTTTTTGTAGTATTTACAAATGTTATCACACAACATCCCACAATAGCAAAAACAATGTTCCAAACCTTAGATACAGTATAAAAACCTCTGCTTCTGCAATGATATCAGTTCAAAAACAATATATCTTAGCTGATTTATGTTTTGTAAATTGGGCCAACCACAACTGATTCCAATCTGGCTTAGACTCAATGGCAGGGGTTATTTTTTCTATTACATTGACACTTATACAATAAAGGGAGGACTTTGAAGAGTGATATTTTTGGAAACAGAAAAGACAAACACTGTAATGTATGGACGAGGAAGAGTAAGAGCAAGGGGCCCAGGGAGAAGAGCAGGCCCAGTGAGAGGAGCAGGAGCACTGAGAGGAGCAGGAGCACTGAGAGGTGCAGTGAGAGGAGCAGTGAGAGGAGCAGGAGCAGTGAGAGGAGCAGGAGCACTGAGAGGTGCAGTGAGAGGAGCAGTGAGAGGAGCATGAGCAGTGAGAGGAGCAGTGAGAGGAGCAGTGAGAGGAGCAGGAGCAGTGAGAGGATCAGTGAGAGATGCAGGAGCAGTGAGAGGAGCAGTGAGAGGAACAGGAGCAGTGAGAGGAGCAGGAGCAGTGAGGTGCAGTGAGAGGAGCAGGAGCAGTGAGAGGAGCAGTGAGAGGAGCAGTGAGAGGAGCATGAGCAGTGAGAGGAGCAGTGAGAGGAGCAGGAGCAGTGAGAGGATCAGTGAGAGATGCAGGAGCAGTGAGAGGAGCAGTGAGAGGAACAGGAGCAGTGAAAGGTGCAGGAGCAGTGAGAGGATCAGTGAGAGATGCAGGAGCAGTGAGAGGAGCAGTGAGAGGAACAGGAGCAGTGAGAGGAGCAGGAGCAGTGAGGTGCAGTGAGAGGAGCAGGAGCAGTGAGAGGAGCAGTGAGAGGAGCATGAGCAGTGAGAGGAGCAGTGAGAGGAGCATGAGCAGTGAGAGGAGCAGTGAGTGATTGTTTTTATCCCCCCCCCCCCTTTTTTATTCTGGCCTTTTTGCTGTTGTTGTTTTTTTTGTTCAGAATGCTCTTATGTGTTTCATGGATATTTTGTTCACTGTAAGCAATACTGTCAAACCTTTTCTGTTCTATCATACCGTGTTTCTACTGTACCTCCTGCAGTAAGCAGTAAAGGAAAAAAATAGCTTTTTACTGGAATGCTTGAATGTGAACATTACTGTACATTTGGACATGCAGTTCCTAACCAAGAAATTTAGTGTAAAACAGTGAATTGCATGTTTTGCATGCAAATACCTGTAAAACTGAGACGGAAAAGTCTATGCAGTTTTAGTAATGTCAACAATAGCCAGTATTTTGAAACCTGGTGTACTTTGATTGACTGCATGTACCTTGTGAGGTGAAAACAAGTGTTATTCTTTGACAGAATAATTTAATTTTGAATCAGATTTCCAGTGTTTTGGTAAAGTTGGTGTGGGCAGAGAAAGATGTGTTCTATTTTGAAATGAAGATTTAGTATATATTTAACAAAATGTGTTTTTGAGAAGGAAATTATCCATTTGGCCAATTGTGTTTTGTAGGTGTGAGTCTGTGTTAAGAGTTTAGAAAAAGTATCTGAAGTATGGTTAAGCGCTTGTTAGCGATTGAAAAAAACTGTAAACAATTTCTCTCAGGTGAATCTCAACTTTCACTGATGAGAAGGGGTGTGTGAAGCCTCTGCTGACTTCTTTAAGACACTTTTTACAGGGGTCTAAGGGGAGACCATCGGACCAATTGAGGAGTTTTTCTCTTCCTGGAGGTGGAAAGTATATGACCAGCATCCACATACCCAAATGGCCCTGCTAGCGGCCATGGATGTAGCATGTGATGACATCACAGCAGAGTCCTGCAGAGGGTGGATTCGCCACTCGAGGAGATACTTTCCTCACTGCATTTCAAGAGATGATATTCGCTGTGATGTAGATGAAATTATGTGGCCAGACAGAGAGGAACGTCTGGATGTGCATGCATGATTACAGTACTATGTATGTTGTATGTTCAGTTCCAATACGTACTGCAATATTGTTTACAGTTGTGCACAGCACAGCTCTACCCAAATGGAGTTTATGTTTGTTGTAAATAAGGGACTATTCTTTTGCACAAAAAAAATTGAATCGCAAAGAGCATATGAAGTAAACATGTGAAACATACATATTTACTGTCTTGTACTCAGTTACCTCACTAAATACAGTAATGAGTAACTTTACTGTATTTTTCACATAGCTGTGCAAATAGTATATAGTGCTGTCTTGAGCATTTTTAAGTAGTAACCAAAGCGACTGAGAAAAACTATGACTTATACGATAAACTAATGACTAGATGTTTTGAGGGGTAAGACTATTGCACAGAGAACTACACAATCAGTTGCATGAATGTGGCAAAGTAATCACAACTTGTTCAAAAGAACGAGAAACTGCTTTTTTGATGTGCACAAGTGACTAGATGATGTGGAGGTTGAACAAGTAGTTTTGAGAATTTCATTTCTGATTTGAGAAATGCACCAAAGTGACCAAAGCATTTGGACTATCTTGTTTGTGAACAATGATACAAGGACTTTTCATTCTGATGGCACTGGTATGTTCATTGACATAAATACTTGCTTTTGAGAGATGAACTAATGATTCTGAGCAAGTTACAGGCTTTTACAGGTTATGGATTTTCTGGTGCTGTTTATAGGAATTGTTTTAAGAAATGCACATACTTCTTTGCAAGTATTAAGTATGATTCGAGAAATGCACCAAAGCGACTAAGAAGAACTGTATTTGCAACAGTGGTTGATTTTACAGATTTAGTTTAACTGTACAAGGCCATTTTAAGATATTTGAAAAAGTTAACTGTAAAATGTAATGTGAAAGTCAGTTCATTTTATTTTCACTGAAAGATGAGGCAGAGAAGAATCAGTGGTTAAACTCACAGCAGTACAGCCCCAATCTTTTTTGTGTTCCGTCATTTTATTGCCAATTGCATCTTTAATCTCGGAGAGTTTAATGCAGTATTCACAGAACACTTGCTCTTGAAATACTGCTCAGTACCCAGTTTATTTGGACCAGCTGGCTCCACTGAATCACAACCTGTCAGTATGATAAATAATAGATGTCTGTACTTTCTATTAAGCATTCAAAATGTGGAACTACTATGGAAATGGCCCTATTGTTTTCAACACACTCTGTATGTGGTAGACCAATCACAACAGAGTGAACCATCTGACCAATCAGAGCAGAGTACACTCACAGAGAAGAGGGTTTAGAAAGACAGAATCTTAGAACTGCTTCAAATGAATCGTAAAATGCATTAAATGCATATTATGAGAAAACCTAAGCATTTTTTGACCTTGCATGCCACATAATCTTATTGTAGGAGGCTCCCAAAACAATATTAGGAACCTTAAAAATGGCAAAATAGGGGCATTTTAAATTTAAGGGGGGTTGTTTTGTTCGCTTTTGCCCCAAACCCCCATTAATTCCTGACCCTAATTTTGTATATTGAAAATACAGGATAATCTTTAGTATACTGAAATTAGATATCAGAGCTATCTGTGGACATACAGAGGGAATGTTAATGGCATCTTTATAGTAAATAAATACTATTTCACAAAAACAGGCAGTTAAACCTAATTATACATAAACTTTAAAACAAAACAAAAAAATAAAAATGGTGGTGAGCTGAGGTGGCTAAAGAACAGGGTTAGTCACCAAAAAGTTGCTGCTTCAATCTTCATGTGAACAAGTTTGACCTGGGTTGCTCTAAGAGTAAGCTGCTTTGTTAATCATTTCTGATAAATGACAGTATAGGTGCATTCCAGTTATGGGCCATATGTAGTATATACAGTTAACAAAAAAAAACAAAAACATTTTGCACCCAGATAATACACAAAATGAACTGAACTGTGGGATGTTACTACTGCAGTTTTGTTTTAGTTATCCAAATAGTATCCCCCGGTGTCTAAGGTGGTTTGACCCTGATTTAATTGGCTCTGAGCATAAACAAAGCATGACTGAAATTACCTAACACTTGTGTGGAACCACTGTAATTACATTTCTATCAAAAATATTGTGAAATAAAAACTTCTGTAACAAAGTGCCTGGGGTGCACCATTCAACCACACACCTATAGCCTTCACCAGCATCAATCAAAGGATGGAATGAGGGGCGAGAGGCTTTTAATGGCCAGTGGGAAAGGGAGCCGGGGATGAACCACTCAAAGGCTGATGACTCAGCACCTATTAAGCTTTCAGCCCAGAGAGCCAGACGAAATCAGTGCAAAGTTAAAAGAAGCTGACATTAAGGCTGAGTCTAGCATGGCTGCGGCTGTTGAATGAGGCTCCAAATCTCACCGCCCATTAGTGCTGAATTCTGCTCTATCCTGGGCTACAGAACTTACAAAGAGGGTTTCTTCTTTGGGCTTTTATGAGGCAGAATACTTACAGTGTAAGGTACTGTGGTGGCCATGTGTTGGGTTTTACTTGATGTTAAAAGAGAGTAAAATTTCAACAGTTGGTGTGTGTGCGTGCTGCGACTAAATAACAGCCTCTACAGAATGAAGGCGAAAACTTAATTTGTCTAAAAGCACTCCAGTGGAAGAAAACAGCCCTTAAAACGCATAAGGTGTTTTTCTTGGTGAAACTAAATTCATTGAAGTTACTAATGACTTTCATAAAAACCCGGTCATAGAACACCTTAATAGTTCATCAGCCTCCTGCTGCACATTACACTCAGCATAAGTATGTTTCCATCCGTTTCCAGCAGTTGAGATTATAACTCCACACTTCTCAGAGGCATCATCATTTTTAAAATCATGGCAAGCTAATTGGCTAATTGTGAGAGAATGAAAGGAATGAATAAAAGCCTTTGCTTTTCACTCCCATCACACATGAAAAGCTATGCCTGATTTGAAAGGATAATTATCTGTCAGTGATTTCATGGTGTACACAGCCGCCGCTTCCTTTGGAAAATGTGAATGAGAGGTATAAGACCACATTAACAGGTTCATATCTTACTGGAAAGAAGGTTACATATGTGCAACAGTGAACCAAATTAGTCCCACAGCATAATCAAGTGAAAAAGCACTCAAAGAAGGTTCTGTCACGCAGTCACACATAGCGCTGTAAAATATTTATGCACGAAACTCGAGAAAAACATGAGAAATATGTGGGAGCTTCTAATTCGCGCAGTATCTCTCAGTGGTAGATTCCCTGAGTAGTGGATATAAATGGGTATTGCTGGGTTTCTGGATACATATTATGAACGTCCTTGAATCCAAAAATGTGGAAAGTTTGGCGTCCAAATTAGGAGAAATGGGAGCTGGGAGAAAAGCAGTGTAGTATGCCGGTGAATCACCAATGAGATGAAAATGAAATAAGCAAATAAACATGCGCATTTGCAGTTCAAGTGCAAGAAATAATTCAAATGAACTGAAATAAGTTCATACAACTATCATTGTTAACTAGAAAAGATTCTCAAGACAAACTTTACTAGTTTGTTTAAAGTCTTGTTTGAACAATAGAACAATCAATTGACAGAAAGAACAATAGATTAGAATGATAGATTAAACATTTACTAGAATAATGGATAGATGGTACTATAGATAATGAAAATGATACACAGAACATTAGACAGAACGATAGATAGATAGATAGATAGATAGATAGATAGATAGATAGATAGATAGATAGATAGATAGATAGATAGATAGATAGATAGATAGATAGATAGATAGATAGATAGATAGATAGATAGATAGATAGAAAACAATAGAATAATAGATAGAACGACAGATAGAAAATGATGGATGGATATAACAATAGGGTAATAGTTAGAATTAGGGATAGATAGAAGGGTAGAAAGATAGACTGAATGAGAGAAAGAACGATATGAAAATAGATAAATAGAACAATAGATAGATAGATAGAATGTTAAGTAGAACATTAGAAAAAAATGCATGGATGGATGGAGGAGTGGTTAGATGGATACGACGTTTTCTAGAACAATAGATAGGACGTTTGATAGAATGATAGGCAAAATGTTACAATAACCTTTTAAACGTCTGAATGGATGGATGAATGAACACAGCAGGGTCAAGTGTCTTCCAGCTGAAATAATGTTGACATAAGTTATATTTAGTGTATGTCCACAAGCTATGGCATTATGTAATGCATTACAGTAATTAATATTTACAAATATTAGAAATGCATGCTTCACCCTCTTTTTCCTTAGGGCTTAAATGCACAATCACTAAAGCTAACACGTTTTGCAAACAGTGACCGGAAACCTTGTGCCCAGTCGATTTTTCAAAGCTATTTGCTTCAAACATATTCGAAAAAACAGCATCAACCTGGCTCTCTGGGATCAGTAATGATCTAATGTCTTTTTTACTCAACAGACGTAGTTACTAATGGGCGCACGGGTGCATACTGGTGTACACTGATCAAAGAACAAAACAAAATAGTCGTTCATGAAAGAGATCTGCTGGTATGATTCCTAGACCCATTATTACGCCAGGCACAACGCTTTTCACAGTGCCGCAAAAACTGTTCTTATCAGCTAACTGTGACAGCTTACATCTCTGCTGGCTGATCCATCTCAGCCCATTTGTCATCATTTCAAAAACGCCATTATCTCTGTCAACCCCATTCAGCCTCTCGTAGTTGGCCATATGCCCTAACCTGACTGCAACTGCTAAGTAACACAAACTGAACAGCTTTTGTTTTGTCAGTTCTCAGACCTTTTACGTTAATGACAGCTGCGGGAGATTTTGCAGTCTGCAGTTTTCTGGTAATAAATATAAACACAAACACACCCACATTCCCCCTATTTAAGGAACAAGCGCATTTACTTATGAAAATTAAATCTGGAATACCTATTTGCTAAGTGAAAAGCAGTAAGCCGAATGAATCATTGGTCTATAAAAAAAATAAGCAAAGCTGATGTGATATTACTGTAAATGGTGTCAACATGTCTCAGAATAATCATTGGATTAAATAGATAAGAACGACAGATAAAATGATAGATAAAACAATTACTAGAGTAATGGATAGATAGGTAGATTGATAGATAGATAGAGAGGACGATAGATAGATAGATAGATAGATAGATAGATAGATAGATAGATAGATAGATAGATAGATAGATAGATAGATAGATAGATAGATAGATAGATAGATAGATAGATAGATCTGTCTTAAAATAGTAAGCGCTGCAGTTAATCCAATATAGTCAAAATAAATTGACAATGCATTGGATTATTTAAAACATATCATTATTATTTCATATTTGGTGAAATTTGGACTAAGAATACATTCAAAAATAATTTGTATCTCCAGATCTGCCTGTGGTACAGATGTCTCTTAGCAACCGGAGTACAAAGTCTGCTATTATCTGGTATTATCTATCATCTTTCATATTATACAATATGTTTTAACCGAACTTTCTGTAAGCACACAGAGCATAATGCTTTTCATATTCACAGCTGACAGTGAAATCGATAAACCCACTGCATATTAATACACACATAGCTCTATTTTAAGCATCCTTTCAGCTCGTGTAACCCCACAATGGGAAGACAGATGCATAACTCATAAAGTCTCTTTCTAAAGCTTGCCGTGTAGAGCAGCCGCTGTCTCCTGTAATGCAGAAGGCCATTAAGCCGGCCCCAGCAGGGGGACACATCATGCCGCCCCGCAGACTCTCTGCACCTGCCAAACGTGTGCGGTCAGTACAGGTCATTTCACCACAAACACAGTCCACATACGAAGAGTGTAGGAGGAGATCATGGAAACAGATCTTGTATTGTAAATATTTATTCATAAGGTGTCATGTCCAGATTTAAGACGTCTGTGAGTAGCCTACTGTAATAATGGACTGTCAAAACAAATAAAAATAAATGCCATTTGTAATAGCTAGAAATGCCTTTCTAAACTGCACAGCATTTCTATTTGCACTGCTGTGCTTGTTTTGTACCATTAGCTGCCGAATGAAGAAATAAAACACAATCTTCTTTCTTGTGATACGCTTTGAGAAGTGCCTGAACATGAATATTTTATAATACAGCTGTCTTGTGTTGTATCCAGCGTGATTATGATCTTTTTCATCTTTTATTGGAAACTTTTTCTTATTATTGTCTCATGCTTCACTGCAAAAATTATAATTATGCTATAAAAACATTACTGTTTCCATTTAACTCCTTACAAAAAAGTATGTCATTTCTATTAGATTTTGAGTGTTAACTCAATTTCCTTTATCAGTAATTACATTTAAAGTAGTCATGAAGGTGAATGAACTTATTTAAAAGTATTACATTTAAGTTCTGAATTCTTCACAGTGTATTGTTACGGTTGTTGTTACTGTAAAATTATTGGCTCAGTTTGTAAATAAAACAGATTACTTGGGTATGTTTCACTAGAAGGCACTATTTCAGTCTTTCCAGTTTAGAATTTTGTTTAAAGAAGCATTTTTTTTTTTTTGTATAAATGTTTCTACACATTTTTTATATAGGTAGATGTGACCTGATGTAATTTAACATTGATAGTAAACTCAAGATTTTCTGGTAAAAATTATAAAGTTGTTGGGGATTTGTTTTACTGTTGAATTAAAAATCCACATCCAGTAAGTTATATATCCAAAAACTGAAAGCCGTCTAACTGTATTTACAGTGATATGAGCGTTTATTAGGTCTGAGAGTCAAACGTAAATATTAAACTTACTTCCAAATAGCAAATTGCAGTATTGAACCAAAATCAGATCAATAAATGAGTGTTTTAACTCACCCGAAGAGCTATAGATGTTGGAGAGCATCAGTAACAGGGTTCCTATGACAGTAAAAGCCATTTGTCCGGCTTCCAACAAGACTTGAGCTTTTCTTTACGGCATAAGTACAGTTTCTAAACAAAAAGCATCCTCATTGGAGCATGGCAGGCGAACGCCAACCAATTTTAGCTCATGAAATAAATATGAGAGCAGGGAAAAGCACTTCAGCTGCTCTCTTGGAGAAATCCACAGTAGCGCATTACGATAAGTCTCAGTGATGTCTGGATCCGAAACGCGCGGATCTTTGTGTTAGGAACTGCATGACGACTCTAATGTCTAACTAGTTTGTTCACTCCCTCAGTCACTCATTCGGCTGTAGTGCCCGTCCGCTTAAGCGCTGAATGCTGAGTTCATCAGCTGCTCATCCATTCAGCTCACCGCATGGCGTTTGAATAAGATGCTCGAGTGTGACGGCGCTCCGCAGAATGAGGCGAGTGGAGCTTCAGAGCAGCGCGCGCTTACCAAACAATTCTTAAAGCGACAGCTCTGCGTCGCTGTCCCGTTCAAGGGTATTTAACACTTCTAACTAATAATTGTTAGATGTGTTCCAGGGTCAACAAAATATGTACTCCAAAAATATATTCTTGACCATATCCCTACACCTAAACCTAACCTTAACCATGAGTAATCCCTAAAATCAGAGGAAATTATAGATGAATGACACTGATGTGCAAGCACCAAACAGTGATTTTAAGCATAAACTTCACAAAATCTATAAACTGGTTCTTCAAATCTGATTGGTTAATCACAATGTTGTTCCAGGGACAACAAAGATGTTGTCCCAGGAACATGTCTCACTTGGTAAAATCAGGTTCTCCGACAGACAGGCAGACAGACAGACAGATAGATAGATAGAAAGAAAAGGATCTTTTGCTGTAGTGTGTCAGTAGGAAATATCAGTTTACATTTCCAAACATTAATTTTGCCATTAATTGTAATAATCCATTGTGATTTTGTTTGTACAAGAAGTCAAAGTTGTACAAAGCTACTGTACTGTTAAAAGTTTTTGGCATTTGTGTAAAAATTCTGTAAAATGAGGATGCTGTCGAAAATAATGTCATAAATAGATTTTCTTTATCAATTAACTTCTATTAACTAAAGTAAATGAACATTTCGTGTGCAGCTTTTGCATTTGGGACACTTGGGCACTTTGTAGGCACAATAGGTTTCTTGAAGAATCTCGGAGACATTGCCACAGTTCTTCTGGATTGAGTCTGTCTCAGTTTCTTCATGTTATTCCAGACAGACTGGATGAGCACTAGCTGTTGTCAGACTCCTTGTGCAAACAAAAATCTTCCTGGGTTATTACATTTAATGGCAAAATTAAGGTTTTGAAATGTTTGGAAATGTAAACTGATATTTCCTACTGAAACATTTCAGCAAAGATATAACTGACTTAAACCATTTTTTAGCTGGTGAAAATACTAGCCACTACTGTATATAGCCTAAGTGTTTCATCTTTGGTTAATGGTTAGCACTTTTTTTAAAATACAATTTCTTTCAAAGTTTATTTTTATTTTATTTTTATCATTGACATTGACTCTCAGTCAAACTTGTGATCAAAAACCCCAAAAATTATGTTTGGGCTTCATTCACCTGAATTGTAGCCCGTGCACTTTTGTTTCACCTCACATCAGCAGAACTCACTTTAACAAATGTCAGTGTTTTTTGAAGCAAAAATTATATTTGTTTAAACTGTCTGGCTATCCTTTTCAGTGTTGCATTCCTGATGAATAGATATGCGGCTATATTTTACAGCAACCCATTAAGCAGACGTTATTTCCAATGTAATCAGGCCCCTCATTGATCGGCCTTCTCAAGATTTACTAGCGCTCTTCTCCAGGGCTTTCCTTATACCATGTGCCATTTTTCTTTACTGCATTGACTTTGTGTCTGTTTTGAAAGACCACCATTATTGAAGCGAGAAGCGAACATTTGTCTTTCTTTGATGCTCAAAATGGGCTGAGAATCTGAGGACAGACAACAGTTGCGAGCTCTAAGGAAACCAACTGTGCAACAAATTGAAATTCTCCTCACCTCGGCTGAGAAATTGCTCTGAGTAACAGCAAACAATGTCTGAGAGGTCCGAATAAAAACCTTCATCAAGATCTCACTGCATCAATAACAAGTATTTTAAAAGCATGAATTTGCTGTCCACGCATGAGTCACGCTTCTTTGCTCGTGTCAGAAACAACAGCCCCGTCAAAATTCTAAAAGCAATGTTTTATCTGGTTCCTTATGTAAACAGTTAATTAACATAACAACTCTCTCAGACTGAGATGAGATGCAAAATTGCTTGTTTACTTTCAGCCATTTTTCTGATACTCTCAGTGACGTTTGTCATCAACATGTACCTACATGTCAAAGGGGGATGTCAGCAACGATTGCCTTTCAGATGACAGACAATTATGTGTTTAGACATATTCAGACCAGTGCTGTCACAAACAAATTATCATCCTGCTATCCTGTAATCAAAAACGCATGAGTCATAATTTCTTTCTGCCATATAAACTATGGACTCTTACAATGTGGGGCACATTGACAAAAAAAACAGACAGCGTGAACAAACAAATTTTTATCTCCTCAAAGGCTTTTATTGGCATTTCTACAAAAGAAGCAGACTGCACAAGACCTTTTGAACTACAGTTCTAGACTTTCTTCCAATGCGCCTCCGTAAATTGCTAGTTTTTAGTGAACAAACATATATTTTCCCCATTGGTAACTGACTATTAATCCATATGCCGTCTCAAAGGAATACTGAGGAAGTCAACTTTTTGGGGGGGGGAAAGCATGGCGATGCATCGCCAATTTTCTTCTGCTGTAAATACTGTTTCGATCCACACAAGTGATGCATGGTACACATTAATGGACAGAAAAGAAAAAAAGCAAAGCTCAAAGGTGACCCAGGTTATCGTCTGCCTTCTTGGGCAGCTTCCTGTTCTTTCAACGCAACAGCACGTGAAGCTAAACACTGACTCATCCATGCTCTTTTACAAAAACGCTAGTTGATGCTTAAAGAGAACCCTTGACGCAAGCGCATTTGAGTACTTTTGATGAGGCCAAGCACCTGCTGATATGCTTCCATGTATTCCATGTAAACACAGGGCGAGGAAACAACAACAGCGCAGCGCTAAAAATAACATAATCGCTGCACCACACACACGTATTTGGGTTCTTGATGGCCTAAGTTGGCCTATAGCCCATGTTTCTCTTTTTACAGTTCCTGTCATTGGCGTGGCAGTGCCATATGGCCCTGGCTCTGAGGGTGCGAGAGGTGGGGGAACAGAGACACAGACTGCGGGTCACTCCGGGGCAGGTCGAGTTTTTCATAACAAAGGACCTGATCCTGGGACGTGTGCTCAAGCAGACACGTACTGTGAGGACACAATAGACTTGTGATGATTCCCTGTGGTCTGGCACAACCATATAACGGCTCAGTGACAGAAGTGAGGGCAGTCATCTGTGTGTAAGTGTGGAGGATGATAAATGTAGGGGTTTGGGATGGGGATGGTGATGAGGGGTGTATTTTTGGGGAGGGGCAGCGGGGTCAGTTTGGATAAAAGAGCAGACCGTACACCTGCCTGGCAACATCAATAAAAACTTCACAGCTTGACCTCTGGTAAACACATTTGTGACCTCAGATGGCAATAGCATGACTTTTGAGGTACAGATGCTTTTGTTTATTAATTCACTTGAGGGTGGTGTGGTTTATATCTAGAGAATAATCTATGTGTTATGTGTGCAGAATTATGATGAAAACTGCCTTAGAGACTGATAGTTACTGAACTAGATAGAGCTGACAATAGTGCCTCAAATATATATATATTTACTGCCACCTACTGGAGATATCAGTATCTTTAGTGAATAAAAGGGTTGGGAAGCACAATAGGAGGCTTGTTTGTAGAATTATGCTAAACGTGTCCGAGATATACTTACAGTATGAATGATTTATAAAGATTTAGCGTCTTTTTACTGATGCAGTGTGTAGCTTAATTTTTTTTAAACAACCATGTTGGAAGATGTACCTGTGTATTCCAGGATGACAATGTCAAAATTCACTGGACCCAAAATCCAATGTCTTATCATGGGACAGCTTAGTTCACAACCTAAGAAAGTGATTGATATGGAGTGTGTATGAAGCCTGTGTACTACTCAAACTTTTTTGCCAAGTCAAATTTGCTCTAAATGTAAAGAATTTCGACAAATAATGCTTATTCAGTTTTTGTTTCAGGTCATGGAGTAAGACATGAAGAACATCAGAAAACAACCCCTGTCAAGGCATCAACTTCAGTCAGTTTTGCATTTGGTGAGGCTTTCCATGCCTCCACTTAGACCTTTTGGTAGTGTCTAACACCTCGACTTGAAGCAGAAATACTTGCACCTGGCGTTGTTGCAAGCATGAATACATATTTATATAATGTTTTTAGACTTATATATACTTTTGGTTTAAGGTCACTTTTATTTTATTTTATTTAGTCCTTGTTACATTACATGTATTTACTATAGTAATGACAATAAATTATGCATGATTAATACATTTGGTAAGATACAGTTTTCTTAGAAAATGTTTTAAAATTGATAAAAAATATTGTAATAACGATAAGAAAATTTATAATACATTTTGTAAGAATGTATATGAAAATTCATTGTGAATTTTGTAAAATAACTTTTAATCAATATATATTGATATTGCCTTTTAGAGTAGTACACAGTACATTAGCCTGCTAATCTTTAGTTAATAAACAATTATTACCTATTAACAATTATTAAATTGTTTAATTAAGGTTTATGCATGCTAGTATTCAAGACAGAATTCAAGATATATCTTTTCATTACAATTGGAGCTGCCAGTTTTCTGAGTATCAAATGATTATTAAATATCAAGCACAAGCTATGCAAAAGCCCCAGCCCTTCAGGTGCACTTCGAATTCAAAAGCAGTATCCAAAATCACTCATTGTTTTCATGATGTAGAAAAGAGTGAATGAGGGTATAAGGGCGATTTTGAACACACCTTACAGTGCAACCATTGTACTGTGATTCCCAAATGAACTAATCTATTATTTTTAATAAACTTTTTTTTTTTTAAATTTTATAAGTACAGACAAAGGCTCATTGTGAGATGAAGTCAAATCTCCGCAAATGTACCAAAGGTATTCAAGTCAAGTCCCTAGAGGGTCGCTGCTCAACTGTTGTCAAGGCAACAACCAAAAAGCCCCTTGAGGCTGCACCTGTTCTAGCAGTCAGGTACATAAAAGTCATTTTTGGATAATAGTTTTTAAGAATACTTCAAACTAAATGCAGTCAGTTTGATTCAAATATATTTAGTTATACAGTCAAGAAACACATCTATCACGAAGTGCATTTTTATAGTATATTGGACAGCTTACATCAAGTCTGTAAAACACTTTCTTAAAGATTTTGTAAAATTAACTCACCGTTGACGCCAATGGCTCCCTCCGAATCCAGGTGTGACAGACTCTTTGCAGTGACTGAAGTGAAGGGAAGCGTGATATCTTTGTCTTTAGATTGTGTATATATGTTCAACTGAAGAAGTGCTCTGAGCAGATGGAGCAGCATTTTCTTCATGTGTGCGCAAACTTTTTGCTTCAGTCTTCAGTGTCCGCTGGTGTTCAGTGGGGAAAATAATAATAATCTAGAATCAAAATAAATCCATTCTAGTAAGTCTGAAATTTTTACGATACTACTGAAATAAATAAATAAATAAATGGATGGAGTTATCTTGGTCTGAAAGCAGAGGAGAAACAAATGCTCTGTATCTACTGGAAATGACTGCTGCCACTGGAGCTCCTTCTCTCTGTCTGTGTGTCTTTCACTCTTTCTCTCTTTCTTTTTCTGTCCATCTGCATCCCTAGAGAATCTGTTCAACAGATTGTACAAAGAATCTTTATGAAGCATGCTTACCAACAGATCGCCTCTTTTGTAACTCTATGCAATTAAACCAGCACCCCTCAAAGAAAAGAGTGCCGGACTATTAACTAACAAAAAAAAAAAAAAAAAAAACAGGAATGTGTTTATGAAGGCAGAATATAGGAGTCTATTGTCCCTGTGATGAGGTGCATTCTCACAGCTGAGGTTCACCTCATTGTTTCTTTACCCTGCCTTTTGTTATGGTGAATCTGAATGGCCTCTGCAGTCACTAGACTTATTGATTTATCTGATGGATACCAGATACATGGATTTCTGTGTGACCGAACTGATGTTTAATTAGAAGAGAACACATTCACTGATATTATTTGAACATACAAAATAGATATTCAAATTCAGTTTTTGGAGTTCAAAATGTCAAAACCTTGACTTAAAGACACAGCTTTCATAGTTGAATAAGTCCAAACTGATACTAAGGCTGATAACAAATATTTTTTTGTGCAATTTTCCTTGGGGACTTTCCCATTGAGAATGGGTAACAAATGTATATTTAGATATTTTAGATTGGTCATGGGCTCTGTGTCTTACTTGGTGATCCGATGATGGCAGCATTGCTCCAAAAGTTTTCCAGTGTATTATCAGCATAAGAGATACATGTATGTATTGCCTGTATTTTGCAATGTACTTCTATACAAGTATTGAATAACAAATAGGAACATTATTATTAATTGGGCACCAAATGTATATAAATATATATATAAAGGGTCAGTTTAGACAGAGGATTGGAGTAATAGCTGCTGACAATTAAGCTTTGCCATTAAAGGAATAAATTAAAAATACAACAGAAAACAGTTATTGTTAAATTTGAATAATATTTCAAAATATTGCTGTTTTTACTGTATATGTATACAGTCTAGGTGAGCTTGGTGGGACTTCTTTCAAAAACATAAAAAATCTTGTGCTGTATAGCTATATAATTATTACATATATTGATATATAAATGAGAAGTAACTGTTCATTCAACTTTGGAGCCTTCTGCTCCATAATTTAAAATAATTTTAGTATGAGTAGAAGATATCATGCCCTAAAAATACTGAAGCAAAACATCTTGGGGACAATTTATCCACTCCAGGAGTGAGCACGCAACAGGCTGGTAATATGATCACATGCAGAGTGCAGACTGACACGGCAACATTTCTTGTTGATCCAAACTGTTGATCTATTTTACATAACTTAACATAACATATGACAACAACAACAACAATAATTGCTGTTATGTAATTGTTATTGATGTACCACAAACTAACATGAAATGCAATTTACTTCACACAGTCAGGAGCTGATTGTTTGGGGTGGAGGGCTGCTGTCTCAATCTCCCAGGCTCAGTCCTGCCCCATACTATATGTCTGTGTGTATAGGAGCTGTACTGGGTCAGGACCTTACTGAGTGAAATGTCTGGATTAATGGTTGTGTAATACCACTGGCAGCTATAGTTTTATATCAGCAGATTGTCCTATGTTATGGAATTGGTTAAAGGTCAGTAAATCTGTGTATGTTTGGCTGAGATTTTAAACGGATTTAAAACTATTTATTATATTTAGAGTGTTTTACACCACATCCTGTCCCAGTTGTCAAACATTTGTGATATCCCTGTGAACCGCACAGAAGTGACCTTATAAGACGTTCCTTTTTGGAAAATGAAATATTTTAAATGAATGTAATTTTGTTGTGTATCAAGCCTATTTGAAAAATGTGGAGGGTCCTTTATGACCACTAGGTGGCAGAGAAGACTCATATCATCTGTTTAGATATGTAGGTTCAAGTGAAGCTATAATATATATATTTTAAAGCTGTTATCTAAACTACTTTTATATAGAAAATATAAAAATGCCATTCCAAAACTTAAAAGTAAATTATTAACATCATGCCAAAAACTGTGGTCAACAGGGGATTTAGTCTTGCCACAGATACCTATAAATAATTATATATTGAATATATCATTTAGGCTTTTTTGTTATCAGAAAGCACTTCCAATGCATTTGTATGGAAGTAAAATTTGATGCACAAATGGCTTTGACCAAATTATTTCTGAGGAGGCTATGGTCAACTTTTGAGTTGGGCTGGCTATACTGTGACTTATGTGCCCTTGAGTAAAGCACTGCTCCCTGGGTACCACAGCATAAATGGCTGCCCACTGTGTATGTACTTTTTTTTTTGATGGGTTAAATGCAGAGCACAAATATTGAGTATGGGTCATCATAATTGGCTTTATGTCACGTCACTTTCACTTGCATTACATCTCATTCTCACCAATAGATTCTCTGCAGTGAATGGGTGCCGACAGTCCGAACAGCTGATAAAAACACTTCACAAGATGTCAATTGATAGACTGGAGTTGTGTGGACTACTCGTGGATGTTTATTTCAGCTGTGTGGACTCTTATTCTGACGGCACCCATTCACTGCTGAACAAGTGACGTAATGCTACATTTTTCTAAATCTGTTCTGATGAAGAAACAAACTCATCCACATCTTAATAGCCTATTCAGCTAATTTTAATGTTTGGTGAACTATTCTTAAACCATGGCCATGCCAACATAGTTTTTAATGTCATGGAAATCCAAATGGATTATGGATATTATAATATTGAATGTGAAGAAAAAGGTAAGTTATGGTGCAATATTTGTCTCAGTTTTTTTGATTGGCACACACATTATGCGCAGACTGTGCTGTCTCCCTCTGTGTTGCATACACAACATTGACAGCCTGTAAAATCGTTTTATATATTGTCACTGCTTCATCCAACAACAACCATAAGATCTGATCATTTTTGCTCCTCTCACTGGAGCAGCAGTGCTGACAGCGGCTGCTACTTGCTGCCACTCAGTATATTCTTATTTTAGGGGTGACACTCACAGACACCCCAATTCTTATTCTTTAGTTTAATTTTTTGACTTCTACATTTAAATCTCTATTTATATGGCAATATTTTTATGCACATAATGCAACTCATTTGTACAGCAGGCTGCATTTTAACACTGAATAACTGAAGGGTACAGCACAGGCTTGACTTACCACCAAGACTTCTAGTTGACCATTTTCTCTTAATCACAGTCTTTGTGTTAGACACGTTGTACCTGTAGTTCGAGTTAAGCGTTAAGCTCAGACAAGACAATCAAAGACCTAAGCTCACCAGTCCCCAATAATTGAGCAGCTAATGCATGAACTTCTGATGTGTTTCTATGGCGACCATCCAATTGGAGAGGGTGAGAATGAGCTTTGCTCGGGGTCTGTATATGCTTTCTCCAGTAGCCTACTGATTAGCCTAATATCACAGACCAACTCATGTCACAATGCATACGTGAGACAGTAATTGGTTGCTCCAACTCAATCTGATGGAAATTTACACTGAAAATGGTTCTTATAAGTCAAATATTAATAGAAAATCTAATCAAAGATTCACCTGATTGTTGTAATGTTGATTGACTTAATATTTAAAAAATGTAAGGCACATAGTAGATTAATGGACCATGATACAGCTTTTTATATGTAAATGTGTATGTGTGTGTGTATGTGTATGTTTTTTTTTTTTTTTTGTAGGCCTACTCAAATTGTTATCACCAAGCAGATAAAATCAGGATCCATACATCGTTTTTATAGTTCAAAATGAATCTACAATGAGAAATAGATGGTTTCCTGGTTTAGACTCAATCCCCATTGTCCTAGGATTCACATGTGCATGAGTTATTAATATGCTTGCACTGTTGAAGGCGTTGCATGTTTTGTTGTTGGCCTGTTATGTCAGGATGAGTTTACACCAATATTATGATATTGTGATGTTTTTCTGTTTGTTTTTTGATTGTAACGAACAAGAATATTTACATAGAAATATGCATAAGGTGGTGGATACAATGTTTTCAGTAATGATGGTAGCACCCAAATAAATGATTAAAAAAAGAAAAAAATATCCAAATGTTTATATATACATTTATATAGCCTTTTTATTGATTTATTTATTTAGTATCGTTCAGAGTCTCAACATATATTTCACTAGTTCAGTTTTGAACAGTATCTGTTGTGTCATGTTAATAATTTGCAATGACAGGTTTTTTGCTGATTTTGTTTTTTTTTTTGCGCTGCAATATTATTTATTGATCGTTTCAACTACTATAATATTAATTGTATATTTATATTACAAAATAAAATTGAATTAAAGTAGTTAATAGATCAATAGTTATTTTCCAAGGGGACATAACGCTCGTAACACCTGTAGGCTGAAAGGGGCGTGGCTTCCCGCACACATCTACACTTGCAAGGGGCTTCGCGCTCAGGTGACAGACGCGACTCCTACAGTCCCAGAGCAGCCAAAAACTTCAGTTATGAGTGAAAATGCTTGCATAACTATCCTCAAAGAGCTTATTTAGAAGAAAGAACCACCAGTGCTTTACAAAGAGCCCTTCTCCAAATGCCGTCCGCTGCGCGACTGGGAGAAGAGGAGGGCATGGGATTTATTTACAAGCAGTTCCTCTGTCGGGGTTGAGTGAATTGATATACTTTGAGTAAATTGATGTATTAATTGGAACAACGGAGGGACGTCAGAAGACGGCTCGGGGCAGGATAAGGAGAGCGCGGGAGAAACTGTCACTGGATGCTGTATGATGCTTCGTGAGGGGCGATGATGGAGATGCTGATGGACCGGAGACCTCCCACAGTTCTGCTTCTCACCTTGCTCTGGTTGTTTCCAGGTAAGATAAATAAGAAAAGAAATAGCAGCTAACTCACAATATAAATAGGCCTAACTTACCACATAAAAAAAAATCAGATGTTGTTGATGCTGTGTTGAGCGAACTGTGACCAAGTTAAGAGACTGTATACTTAGGAAAATCTCAAATCAGTATGTTTTGTTTATCTTAGGGGATACATTTGTCTTATACAATAAGATAACTGTTTAACATTGTAGCTGAAAGTGTAAACATTAAACTAAAGTTGATGTAGAGATTCAAATGAAAACACATGTAGGCGTCCTCATCTACAAAACAACAACAAAATTGTAGTCGTGAAATATTTTAGAAACGGACATTTCTTTCTTACCAACAGATTTCTCAAAGTCCCTTCTCAAAGTCCGGACTCCGCCTCCATTTCTCATTTCTATGGCATTAATTTGGCTATACTTCGTATTTTGATAAACCCATGTTAAACTTGTAAATCATTTGTTTATTTTTTATGTTTTTTTGTAATGAAAGCTAAGGCGAGATATTTAAGGTTTTCCTGCATGACATTTGTTGTCATGACATCCATTGAATGATGGCCATAATTGAGCGACTTCACCTTTGTGTAATATGATTTTTTTCATCACTTACATTGTAGTAATTTGACTTATTATAGCATTGTCCAATGTTTTCCATACATTGACCAAAACTGACCGTCACAAATGCACATTTCAAAATTAAAATGCAGCACGGGTGTTTTTATATGATGGTATCTTTGAAAATACTGTCTTCAGAAAAGCTTGATTTCATTTTTATTTAGTCTTTCTTGTAATGCCTGATAAAGTAGCCTGCAGGCATATTTGATTACAGCCGTTACCGTGGACACCGCTATATCTCCCGCTCCCGCAGCGCCTCCTGCAGGCAGAGAATAATTTTGCATTTACAAGTCTGTGGGAAACTGTCAACAAACATAAAAAAACAGTGTTGAGAAGGTGCTTAAGTTTTAAGCCATGTATTACTATGAATTAGGCTACTACTACTATTATATTGTTTAACCCATTTAATTTTTTTTGCCACTTTTGCAGTTGTTCTTAATTGTATTTTGAAAGCAAATCAAACTTTATATTTATTATTAGTTTTTTTGTTGTTGAATTGTTATGGATATTTATTAAAAACAAGTTTCAAATCAAAATCAAACCAAAATGTATTTATAAAGCACAATAAAAACAACAGCAGTTGACCACTGTGCTGTACAAAACTTGCTATAAAGACTGAAATAAATCTAAACAGTTTTAACCGCAATGCACTAAAGAGGAGAAAATCCAAAACAAACACTGATAGGTGACAGATCCTTATACTCTATCTAAGGAGGATCATAAAGCCTTGGGAAAAAAAAGAGTAAGTTTTTAACTTAGATTTAAATTCAGATTCTGAAAAGACTAATTGGAGGGAGACTGCAAGACTATTCCAAAGTTTAGTCCCAGCAATTGAAACTTAATTCAACTTCAATCTAGATCTCAAGACCATCAACACTCTTTGCTCAGAAGACCTCAACGATCTAACAGATATATCTGGGTTCAAAAGATCACAGAGATATTCAGGAGCCATTCCACTCAGAGCTTTAAAAACAAAATGTAACATTTTAACTCGATTCTGTAACAGACCGGCAACCAGTGCAGAGAGCATAATGCAGGAAAGATATGATAAAATTTTCAGGTGCCAGTCAAAAGTCTGGCAGCTGCATTTTGAACCATCTGAACTTTTATAATAACATTGAAGACATTGAAGAAATTTCAGATATGGACCATAGACTTGAGAACCCCTGGCCTATATTTTATCCTGTTGTACAGCCATGTTCTTCTGAGCTTAATGGGAAGTCATCATCATATTAACCCTTAGCGACTTGAATCCTGCATTTCCTTATAGTTAATCATGTGGTAAAATTAAGATTGTTGGTATCAGTTGCAGCCAACAGCTGAAAGTAGTGACAGTGAATTCAGGCGCCGTGATATGACCATTGTCCTGACTCCTGAATAATCTCCAACAAGGCTCAAGTCGGAGGAGCTTGTAATCCGCTGAATTACCTTGGCATTTTTACAAGCAAGGACAAGGTACGAAATCACTCTCAGAGTTGGCCGACAAGATTAAACCTTGTAGTCATTGTGTTGCAGTTTTTTCTTCATCGAGCTTAAAAAAATTCACAATTCATGGACAAGGTTGAATACAATAAAATTGCATTCAGATGCCCTCGTAACCTCTTGGATGTTTTGAAATGTAGTGAGCTTTATTAAACTGGTATGGGTTTCTTTGTCAGTGTTTTGGTCTGTGTTTCCAAGATGACAAATTGCTGATGTGGTAGTGTTTTCTGCACCTTCAGGAGGCACCATTATCGCATTATATGGAGAGTGTGCCTTATAATGGGGAAACTGACAGATGACTGCTGTAGCCTGCAAATATTAGTTTTGTTTGACCTGTCTTGAGTGACCCTGAAAGGAAATTGCCATCATATATGCTGCCTTGCAAAATTACTACATTGCACAGTTACTTTTCTGTGGTAGCCTGTAGATTATTATGCTTGATTTTGAAATTATTTCATTTTTTTGAGAAACATTTATTTCACCTATATGAAAACAAATTAATCATTTACGCACCCATAAGACTATGGTAAATCTTTGAAACACAAATTTAGATATTTTTAAAGAGATTTCTGTCCCTCCATTGAAAGTTCAAGTCAGGTACTCAGGTAAGATCCACAGAGGTTTTAAAGGTCTTGTAAAATGAATCCAGATGAATTATTAAGTGGTTTCATTTAAGTAATGTGAAGCATATGATTTCTTTATATAATTTACAGATGTAACTTTTATTGAACCGTTTATTTTCATATAAACACACAAAGATAGAGCACATCAGTTTGGTAAACATGGAAGATCCATCACATACTAAAACAAACCTCTTTGGTTTTCACGCATCATGCACCCACGTTTGAGCTTCCACGTTTACCATATTGGATGTGTTCTATGTATACTGTATTTGTCAGATTTTTTAGATGTAAACAAATGCCTAAATTAAATCTGCTCGTCATATAAAGCAATCGTATAATCAGAAGACTTTAAATAAAATTTATGTAATTTATGGATCTTTAAGTTTTAGTTTCCTGGGATCTCATTTATCAACAGTGCGTAGAAAAGGTTCTATATTTTGGTTTATCTATTTACACACATTCCTACATATAAGTACAAGTTTGTACATCACACACTTTGCATGAAACTTTGCTTAGGTATTCATTACACATTTCTGTCTCTATGCACTGTTGATAAATTAGTGCCCTAAACTTTAAATTGAGGAACAGAAATCACTCAGATTTCATTAAAATACTGTATATAAATATAAATATAAATATGTGTTTCGAAGATTAACCAAAGTCTTAAGGGTTTGGAGTGACATGAAGGTAAATAAATGATGAAAGAATTAAATTATCCCTTTAAAGGGATAGTTCACCAAAAAATGTAAATTTGATGTTTATCTGCTTATCCCCAGGATACTGAAGTTTCTTCAGTAGAACACAAACTGAGATTTTAACTGAAATTATTGCAATCTATCACTAGTATAATGTAAGTGGATGGAAATAACGGCTAAATCATATCATCATAAAAAAATAAAAAAATAAAAAAACCTGCGGCTCGTGATGATACATTGATGTGTAAAGACACAAAATGATTGTTCTGTTCAAGAAACTGAACAGGATTTATATAGTTTTTTTTACCTCTGATTCACACAGTGTCTGAACTGTTAGAACTCTCCAGTGTCTGCGATCCACCATAAAGCAAGAAGAAGATGAAGACGCCTCAGTCACCTGCTGCTTGAGAACACTCTCAAGAGGACGGCCTCAGGAGAGTTCTAACAGTTTGCACATTGCTTGATTCAGAGGTAAAAAATCTATATACTGTAAATGTTCAATTCCTTGCACAGACCGATTGTTTTGTGTCTTTACACATCAATGCATCGTCACAAGCCGCAGGGTTTACTTTGGTTTTGTTTGTGTATGTTTTTTTTCAGTATTGTATGTTTTAGCTGTGATTCCAATCCACTTACATTATAAGACTGACAGACTGCAATGAGTTCATTTAAAAATCTCATTTTGTATTCTACTGAAGAAACTGAAGAAACCTGGGGGTAAGCAGATAAATATCATATTTTCATTGTTGGGTGAACTATCCCTTTAAGTCCTGAAGGTGGTCTGAAGGTTACATCCTGTATGTACATTTAGGCACAACCCCTTATTTATTATTAACAGTGATTATTAATAGTTATTAATGCCAGCAGTGAACTAAAATCATCTGAAAATGAAAATGCCTAGGATTTAAATGCCATTTATCAAGCTCTTTTGAATCCATACCAGTTTAAATACACTCCATGTCGATTTAAAGGAAAAGCCCCACAGGAGATGGCTTAAGTTCTTAGTATTTAGTTGTGGTCAGACTCTGGGCTGATCCTACAACCTTTGTGAAAATACTGTAGATCTTTTCCTAGACTGTAAAAGGTCAATTGTAACTGTATTTTAGAAAAGATAGTTTGAAATAGTCTAACATTTAGTACTCTGCAAAACTGTCAACTTTAACAATCAAAATCTTGTAAAATAATTGGTTTCTCCCAGCACCAAACCACCTGTAGCATATTGCAGAACGTTAAAACAAACTGTTTCATCCTTTTTGAAAAACCGGAGGTAGATAATCAATGCCTGTAATTGAGTGCGGATCACTGGGCCTACATATCAGAGATCATTAGAAACGGTAATGCTCAGCTACCAGAGGCAATTATGTTTGCCCCCTGCACAGCAAAGAACATTCAATACCTGCAAAATATCCATGTTTCAATTCATTAACCCTGCCACCGCTCTATTGTTGAAATCAGTCTTTTGATTTGTACTGATACAGATTATTATAAAATAGGGTTAGACATAAATATTACATTATGGTATAATATCACACTATATACTGTATCACTGTATCATTTAGTGATATAGGCTTTTTCCAGGATTTACCAAGAGACTATACGGCTGACATCCATTAAGCCCACATTCATCTGTCAAGAAATATCCAGACAGATCTGAGACAAGAGACAGATTCAGCTCTCATTAATGCTTTAGAAGCGACACGGCATTGCATGGAAGTGCTGGCATATCATACCTGCCCGCCACCTGCAGGAATTAATGTAGTGAATGGACAGACGCCCCTGACATACAGTTTTCTCAACATGATTCTTCAATAATTATAATTGCAATCTGTTTATAAACTTGCATGCAATTTCAACAGCAGATCAAAATGGCATCATAGTTGCACTTCCCTTGAGAGCCCGCTGCGTGCTTAAAGGTGCCGGTGTGGCGCTTTCCGGAGTGTAGGCGAGGGAGACGCTGTTTTACAGCAGGTGTAAGTTGGGAGAGTGGATACAGTAATGAGGATCTCAGCCATCTAAATGAGGCCATGGCTCCTCTGGGCACACTGCTCTGCGCCTGTGTGGGCTTGAGACACCTGGGAAACTGCAAACTAGCTGACCACACACTCCAGCATTTGACAATATATGCCATAGGTACTTCTATTTAGTGTCATTGTATGTTCAGAGTATGTTTTATGGGGATTATTGGGGAGAAATAGCTTTCTCACCAGGATTAGACACAGAGAAGCTTTCATTTCATTAGGATGGATGGATCCCTGGCATAGATCAGCTGTCAAGGACTATATTGATCTAAGCATCACAATAACACATGTGATTTTACATGCATGAGACATGCTACCCAGAGCTATTTTTAATGTAAATCTGTGCGGGGAAAATATCCGTGAAAGTTATGATAAAAAAATGGCTGTTGTATTTTCCAGGAATTTACTGTAGTAATAAATAAAAATAATAATAATGTTTATAAATAAAAAATAATGTTGATATATCGCTAAAATCTGGCATATCAAACAATAATAATATATCATTAACCTTTAATATATAATATAATATAATATAATATAATATAATATAATATAATATAATATAATATAATATAATATAATATAATATAATATAATCAGAGCTGGGTAGATTACTTACAAATTGTATTCAAATACTTATTAGAGATTACATGATCAAAATGTAGTTAGTAATATAATTTACAGTGGGTTACTCATTTTGGGTAATGTATTATGACTATATTTCAAGATAACTTTTAGAAGTTATCATTTTAAACTTAAAATTAAACATCCCATATTGATATAAAAAGCAAAAAGAAAAGAAAATATACATTTTTTATATGAATGTCATAAAATGCATTAAACATTACATTACACCAGGGCTTTCCAAACTGGGCTTAATGTAAGAACTGCAGTGGGTTTGTGAGTTGTACAAAAAACTAATTTAGAAAGGAAGTTAAAAGGGATAATTTAAAGAGAGAAAAAATTAAGAATTTGAATGAACCTTTAAATCATACATTATTTAGTTCCATTGTGTGAATAATATGTAATTATGTAATCCATAAAAAATGAACTGTAATCTGATTATTAATATTTCAAAATGTAATTTTCTTTACAAGTACTCAATTTTTGGAATCTGATTATGTAATCCAGATTACATGTAATCAGTTGCTACCCAGCTCTAAATATAATATTATATATAATACTGTGAAAAAAACACAAGTGGTAAAGAAAGAGCTAAATGATGAACAAAGTTCACAAGACGTTTTTTCAGCAGAAAGTGCACTGTGCCATATACACAAATTTTAAAGAATGAGCAGAACCTGCTATTAACCAATTAACCAGATTTTAACCAAATAAATGTTTACAGTCTTTTACCGTTAAAATCATGATATTATACTGCAATATATAGATTTTCTATTATAGTAGTCAGTGTTATTCACTTAACCTGCGGAACATGATTTTAAAAGACGGTTTACGGGCAAGACTGGCACATAATCCTCGTTACCCTGGATAGTCCAAGGGGACTGCCAGAAATCGTGTTTTTTAGGAGGTGTGACCGGGATTTAGGCAGGCCAGACCTGGTCGAGCGAGGCTAATAAGGGCCTAAAGGATCCAATCCGGGCCAGCCACCTCGGAATACACCAGGAGCAGCTGTTGCACCTTGCAGATTAACACCACTGATTGTTTCAAGCTTTCATCTGCCTTCCCCCTCGCTCTCACTCTCTCTGATCTGCAACGGAGTCGCTCCGTTCCCTTCTCTTATCACAGCGGAGCATAACATCTCTCCCCCATATCTCCCGAGCTCTTATTAAACCTCCCCCTGCCCTGCCGCTACATCTGTGCAGCTGATCCACATCCGTCTGTCCTTCATCTTATACTGACTCTACGTGACAGACATCTTGTGAAGGGGCCGCGTGTGTTTAACTCTTATCTAGGAGGGCTTTTTATTACGTCGTCCCTCTGATAGTAGTAGCAATTACTCTGATGTGCCTGAGGATGAGAAATGGCCATGTGAGATAATATCAAAGGTGGAAGAGGTTGTCCATGCTGTGCACCCATCACCTGCAAATGTAATTAGAGAGAATAATCACAGGCATGATGGGCTGAGCTCGCAGTCATCTGTGTGGGACAACATTCAGCACCTGCAGCATGAAGCACAGAAATGAATTCACTCCAAATCCTCAAAATAGCAGTTAAAGTTCCAAAGACAGTGTGATTCTATCTGAAATTAAGCAATATCACACATGCTTACATGCTCATATTCAGAACAGATTAAGATTGGGTAAGAATAATAAACACTTCATCTGGTACTTAGTGTCTTTCATTTCAACAAAAGAGAACATCTCTGGAATTTGCTAGGCTCACTGTTTTGTTTTTAGCATAAAACATTGAGTACTGATATTTGAAATAATTTAAAACATGAAAAAAATAGTCAACATGTGAAATTAAAACATTAGGTGACAGCAAGTGAATGAGATTAATGAGATTCAACTGATTCTTTCAAACGGCTGATTCATTCAGAAACAAAGCATTTGACCGTGTTAATGAGTGAATCACTGAATCATTTATTCAACCGATTTGTTCAAAAAGCTGATTCGTTGATTCAACAAGTAAACCCCATCCATTGCTCAGAGATGCAAACAGTGCTGTGATGTTTGCTAGGAACTATTTTCGTTAGCAAAGTTGAGCAAAAACCAGCAATATTATGTCTAAAATGTAAGTCACTTATTATTTACTGACCTTGTATAAAATGATTATTAAATGTATGAAAAATATTAAATGTGTTCATGCATCTGAACGATGCTGTATATCGCACACCCCAGCCTCGACTTGAGTGGAAAATGAAATCATCCGTGGTTTTGCACGGCGCAATTGTTTGCACATAAACAAAGGTCTTTTTATAAGTCTAACTTGCAAACGGCAGAACACTGATTCGTCAAACCGGCATTCCTGCAGTCTGTATACTTCTGACTATTTTGTAGTAAGTAACGAATATTCTTAGGGGAAATGTATCGGAGTAAAAGTATATATTTTAATTAGGAAATGTAGGGGAGTAAAAGTAAAAGTTGGCTTAAATATAGAAAACTCAAGTAAAGCACAGATATTCCCAGAAAATACTATAAAGTATTTTTTACTTTACATTACACCATTACAATCATCCAACACTGTTGTCCTCGGTTGACATTCAGGCCTTTTTATGTATGCATACAAAACATATATCTATGTTTTTAAAGTTTTTAAAGTTATAAACCCAGTTGTGTAGACTACTTTGGGGAAAAAAAGGGAAAAAAATTAACCATAGCAAATGTGTCCAGTTGGAAATTTGTTGTCATCTTTAAAATGATGTTACCTTCTCATTTCTATGTCAGGCCTCAATTTTCCCCAGCTTGGTTGCTAAATTGATGTAGTCCCAGTTCCACACACAGAGCAGCGTCTGTGAAACCTGCTTGGACCTGATAAGCCCGGCATCCTGGTCTGTGGAGGTTTGGAGTGCTCTACATTCTGCTGTGGAAATCGTGCTGTGTAGTGTACTTTGGACTCAGTGCTGTTTATTAACCAATTGCCCTTAATAATTTGTTTGTCAAAGTTTGTAACAAAAAGCTTGATATAAAGCATTAAAACACAGCCATCAGTTTACATAGTTAGAATATGAGCGGTCTGGCGTAGATAAGAGCTTCTGTTATGGTAAAGAGCAGCTCTCTACTGTGCTTTACAAATGAGAAGTAAGCATTTATTTCCCCTACAGCTTGAATTTCATTTATCTAGCCTATATTAAACAGCTTCCACATAAACACAAAGTTCCCTGAAGCTTTTTATCTTTTCTTCTAACAAATGCACAGTTTCATTTAATATCGATTATGGTGTTTATCTTATTTCAATTATAGTTAGAGTAGAATAGAAAATATGAGACGTCCATGTACCATATTAGATCCACCAATGGAAAATAAAAATACTTTTTTGCAGTAAAAATTCACTTTTTTATTCTTCACAACTCCTGAAAGAAAACTTTAAAAAAAAAAAATTGTTCATGAATCTGTACTAGAATAGCTAAATTCCTTGTGATTTCCATCCCTAAGTGAGTGTCATTCTAGGATTGAAATGCATTTCTCCTCAGGCTTCCCTCGTAGACTTTCTTTGAGGCAAATGAAGTAGTGTTTTGGTGAGCATCTATTATTTCTGAGAAGCAGACTGTTACTGTCAACCAGAGAAGCACAGTGGTAATGCTTGGGAAAATGTGATTTCATTAAACGCTCGTAAGGGTATTCAGTCATAGCAAGACCCCACTTTTCCCTTATTTTAGTGACAGCAACCCAATGCATAATTGTTTAGCTAAGGCGAAAACATCTCATGTGAATATCTTGCTCAAGCTAGTGCATGATCTTTCATGCACCAAGAAAACATTGTAGAATTTAAAGCGAACTGATGGTGTGATCAATTTTTTAAGGGAACGTTTCCTCATCAGACCCTCTTATGAGAAGAATTTGGTCATTGGAGAGGAAGTGTTATTCTCTTTCAATTAAAATAAAAAATTACCGTCAGGTGTATAGAATAGATTTTCTGTCCAAAAATATAGGGCAAAGGATTTCCTTCAGGCAAACCAGAACATCTATCCATCATAGCTGGTGTGATGAAGTTCCATTAATTTCAGTACAGATGCCACTTGACAGGTTTTTTTATAGACAGCTTGCATCAGACTTGTGTAGCTTAACATCTTCTGTGTTTTCCTCTTATCTGTTTTAATATTACATCTTTATTGTAGTAGTTCCAGGTAATATATGTCTTATTTTAAAATGTTGGCTGGGAACCTAGATAACAAAAATTAGATCTGCTGAAATCCTCCTTGTAGCGTGTGAAAAGGGGTTTCCACCCACTCTAAATTACTAGCAATGGTTAATGCAATTGTACTGGGAATCGAAAAGTCACAGATTAAGAACTGCTGTTCGTTAAGGCCAGAATCGGCCTGTCTTCTTCTTTGTTAAGACAGCTTGGGCTGCTAATGGGATTATAGTGTGAAGAGACAGCTTAGCTACATGGACTAAGGAACATCGTCCAATCCCTTAAGGATCCGCAAAATGCCCCAGGAAAAAGAAGTCGGGGGAAAGGTCATCGTTCCTGATCGCACACTCTCGCATAATACAACCCATTTACTGTAATCGTTCTGGGCACTAATAGCAGTATCTTTCACACCACATAACAACAACAGCTCCCCACTCAAAGAGTTGACTCTTGACAGCTTTTTGAACTGATTTAACAAGTGTCATTTATGTATTTAATATTTTACACCAGATGTTACACAAAATCATGCCTGCTATCAGTGTTATTATCTTATTATAGTATTTTAATATGTTTGAATTAGCTTTTTATATATTAAATATATATATAATTATATATTATGAATATAAATATATATTCATTATAAAGCTTTAATTTTTAATTCTCACTAGTAACTGTGCATATTACTAGCAAACTGGCTGTTTATTTAGTGCTTATAAGGCACATATTAATTCCTGATTCTGCATAACCATATTTTAGATCCACTAATCCTTATACATAAATTTAACAGCTACCTTAATAACTATTAATAAGCAGCAAATTAGGAGTTTATTAAGAGAAAAGCCATAGTTATTAGTTAGTTAATAGTAAGATTTGGACCTTAAAGTATGATTGTTTTAATAATTGTTTTATGTATCTTTGTAATTTTATTAGTTCTTTTAAATATACATTTTTATTTAGCTATTATTAATACTATTCATTTATTTTCTTTTTTTTTGTAATTTTATTACATTCAGTGAGTTGTCAGTTTCTAATTTTAGTGTAGGTTTTTCATATTAAATTTGTATTATTCCAGATTTATATAAATTACTGAAAACTATTTAAATGGAAGTCATGGAAGGCCATAAATAGTCTGAATCTATACTGTACTAATGAATGTTTAATATGGCTTGATATAAAGGCTTAGAGAAGCCACCAGTCTTGTAGCAGCACCATTATAGTGAATAATGTAGACTCACTGCTAAATTTTATGGATTGGGTTTGTTTTTAATTTTGAAATTTATTTTTTGCAGCTTTCATAAAGATTACAACACAAATGCTCAAAATGGCATCAGCGTATCAAGTGAGAAAAAATTAATGAGTCAAGATGATTGTGTCTGTTTTAATATTCATGGTTTTCAAATCCATGACGCATGCATCATTATAAATTTACATCCATTTTTATCCTCTTCGTTTTATTGACCATGTTTACTGGTGTGGTAATTCCATTTGCTTCAAAATGTCCACTTATAGTCTGTTATAAATTTTAGTCAGAAATAGACGGCACACGTAATTTGACAGAAAGGATTGAAAATATTCTTTGCACACGTTGTCGGTAAACAAAACACTTTAGATAGTGAAAAGTAGATGTGACCTAGGTCAGTATGTCAAATTGAGTGCACTGTACTGCAGTCCCTCAGCATTACTAGAGTTGTTACCCTCAATTAAAATTTTGGGTTTCCTGACCAAGGTCTGTTGCAGGCATATAAACCTATTGTACATTAATAGCTTTGAATGAGAGTCTAAAAGGAGCTTTGTCTAATGAACACCTGCAGATTTCATTAGATTCCTCTGCTTTGAGACAGTGTTGCATTCAGAGAATAAATAGTCTTGTGGTTGAGCACAACGCAGTAGTTAATTTTTCTAGGGTTATCAAAAGGTTCTAATTTGATATCAGTTTATATAAATATTTACTTTCGAATAAGCTCATGGAGATCATTTTCCTTTCTACACATTGCATACGTTGGTCACAGGTTTGTGTCCGATGTGTGTGCTTACGAGGAAACCTATTACTGTTGTGCCCTTGAGCAAAGCATTTAACCTCAGGTTTGCTCCGGGGAGACATTTCTGTGATTGGTGTGTTTGCTGAATGTCTTCTTATACTAACTAAATAGTGTGTGTGACAGTTAGAGAAAGGAGACGTATCCTGTGCCACCCTGTCCTGATTCCGTCTTTGCCAGTGCCTGTTTCTGCTGACAGATTAAAACACTGCTCAGTGTGACAGTTGTGAGGCTCCTTCAGCGTGATGGCTGAACGCTGTTTTGTTTAAATATTTGTATGTCATGCATGTCTTGCAGTAATGTATTTTAGATAATATGGCAGGATGCAAAAATATGTGACATTCTTATCTGTTTTGGTGTTACAAGGATATTTATGACTAGTGGTTGCTTAGAGTAAAACATCAGCCTGTTTTATGTTATATGTAATTCCTTTTTTACACTAATGTAAGTAGAAAAATGCTCATCATGCTGCCTTTGTTTTATTAAAAATACAGTAAAAACATTAATATTGCATCATTACTCCAGTCTTCAGTGTCATATGCTGATTTGCTGCTCAAGAAACATTTATCAATGTTAAAAGCAGTTCCCTATCAAAAGCTACTCTTGATGTTGCATTTCAATAACGCTTATGAGAACATTCTTTGTTCGACCAATTGTGAAACACGTGTGCCAAACTTGCCAAGAATCGTCTTAAATAACCTCAGTGGGTGATGTCATTTGATTACGTGCACCTTCAGGTTATAAATAGACGTGAAACGGCCATACCTTAAGGTTTTTACTTGTCTTCAGAGACCTCATTGTGTGTGTGTGTGTGTGTTAATTCTGGCGTGTCACCATTGCTTCTTTGTTTAAAAAAAAGGAGAACATATCTAGTGTGTCGGTTTATGAGATGCTTGCCACCCTGTGTTCAAGTTATCACTGAGGATGAATTGAATGATTATTGTTTGGTGTGCCTCGGGGAATAGCACGCAGTTTGTGCCCTCGAGGACGCTGAGTGTGAGCACTGCCAGTCACTTTCGTTTGTAGTGCTTCGCTCGAGGCTCGCTTTCTTTGAGGAGGGGTGAGCCTCTGTGTCCTAAAATGAGATTGTGGGGCCAGAGTGTCTAGCTGGCTGAGAGACAAGTGATTGGTGCTCCCCTCTCTCACATTACAATGTCCCTGTCCCCTCGGCTGGAGCATGCCCTGGCACTTCTTCAGAGCGAGGCGAGGATAAGGTTTCTCTTGCCTCCGACGATATGGAGACTGAGAGCGCTGCATCTGAACGCTCCTCATGTGATTCGCATTTGATGAGTTATTTGAGGTAGTGACTCACGTGGTGGCCAGGCTAAGTTAGCCACAGGAGCAAGAGAACCCCAGGCACTCCAAGTAAGTTGGCAGATTTCTCTCCGGTGGCCAGGGGGAGAGATCCCAACATCGATCTCCATGATGAGTTGTCTTGTTAGTGGAGTAAGCCGTACACCTCACGCATATTTGTACCCATGATGTCGATTTATTCAACTAACATCCTTGCTGGTGGGGAAGCAAGCATTTCAAGCAGTGGCTCAGGCTGTAGCCAGGGGATTTCATACAAGGGCCAATCCCCAGAGGCAAATAAAGATTTTGCGCCAGGGTCTTTGTACCCTACCTATGTGGTTCAGACCCCTGTTTCTGACTCTGGTTCCCACTCTAGGCATGTGTTGTTGTCGCAAGATGCTAATGAGAGATGCTTTCCTCATGGGTTAGGGTGCGGTCTTAGATGGCCATCCAGCTCAAGGGATCTGGAGAGGTCATCTTCTCGACTGGGTAATCAATTGCCTTGAAATTGCAATGGCTCTATTTCTCGCCCCGAATACTTCCTTCAGCAGTTAAGAGGCAACCATTTCCTAGTGTTGGTGGAATTGCTGTCTATAAAAGCTGTGACACATGGGTTAAGGAATCTCCACCCCGAAGTAGTCAAATCTGGGAAAGATTTTATGAAGCAGAGGATGATCTCTTTGTTTCACAGGAGGCAGCACAAACTCCCCTCTACTTCTCTCTGACTTCTCCAGCTCCCTTGGGTCTGGACGCGATTGCCCATACGTGGCCTTCACGCATTTCCCCCGATTGCTCTGCTCCTGAAAGTCCTTGCCAAGGTCCATCAACAAGGTTCTCACCTATTACTGATAACGCCCATTTGGCCGATCAGAGTATGGTTCTCGGATCTAATATCCCCCCTTGACTGTCCACTGTAGGCGATTACGGTCTGGAGAGATCTCCTATATCAGGTGCAGGGTACAGTATTTCATCCCCAGTCCGAGCTCTGGAACCATGTGTTGTGTTAAGGTTTGGTTGAGTGCTTGAGGGTTTGGTTGAGACCCCTTTCGAACGTTAGTGTCTGTCAGGTTTCTGACCCTAAAGATGTTTTATCTTATGGCTATTACTTCTCTGAAGGGGGATTTGGAATTTGCAAGCTATGTCAGTCTTGCCATCCTGCCTAGACTTTGCCCCTGGGCTGGTCAAAGCAAGTTCCATTCTTGACCATACATCTGGTTGTTCTTGAATACTTCTGCCCCCGCCGTTCACAACACATGAGCAGGGAAGTCTTCTCTTACTGTGTCCAGTACATGCTCTTCAGATCTACATCCATCGCACTAGCCAGTGGTAAGTCGGAGCAGCTTTTCATATGCTGGGGGCGGCTGCCAATAAACACACATTAGGTGAGGGATGCTATTGCTCTAGCCTATGAGGCATGTGGTCAAGCTTAGCCTCTAGGAGTTAGTGCCCATTCAACCAGAGGTGTTGCATTTTGAGTCATGTCTGTGACCTCTTCTATGCTTGTGCACACAACCTACACAACCTTGAGGGGTCCAGACACTTCCAGTGCAGCGGCGTTGGTATTTTCATTCCCATAAGCGTTATTGAAACATAGCATTGAGAGTAGCCTTCGATAGGGAACATCTTAGGTTACTTAACTGCAACCCTGTTCCCGGAAAAAGTGAGAAGGAGATGCTGTGGCTCAATGGCGCAATGTAGGCACATCTGGGCATCTCTTCAGACAAGGGTTTAACATGAAGGTATGTCCGTTTCATTTCTCTTTATAACCTGCAGGTGCACGTAATCAAATGACGTCACCCACCAAGGTTTTTTAAGTCAACATTATTTAAAATGGGTTAAGGTATCAAGAATGCAGATTAACTATGTAATCATTAATATGTGTTTTTACATATATTACTGATAAAGTACTAATAAGTACTGATAAACAGACAATTTGCAAGTAATATGCATGCTAATAAGCAACTAGTTAATAGTGAATAGTATTCCCTATCAATAATGTAACGTGTTACCAAAAGTCCATACACAGTGTATATGAAGTTTATTTAAAAAGATATACTAGTATATTACTCATAATACAGCCAAAAATGTACAATGATAAATTATTCAAACAAACATGTATATCTTTATTCCCTTGTATATCCCTTTATTTGATATCTAATAAATATACTGATATATATTTATAGTAAATGAGTCTCCTAATTGTGCCTACCATTGGAAGTCCACATAATTACATTATTTCTTTTAGAAATCCTCTTGATAACAGTCATATTTTTTCTTAATTGTTTTGTCAACCAGCTAGCAATTTTGGTCTGTAAAATTGGTCTGTTAGTTTTATATTTCAGTTGTATAACTGCAAAGCACTGTGACAATATTATGCCTCGCTCTGTGTGTCCTGACCTGTCTTCTCAGCAGAGTCATAAACATGTCAAGTATTTAATAAGATGCATTCATCTTCCAAGCTAATTCCTATGGTTTATCACCAAAAAGTAGCATGTGTCTCCAGAAGCAAAACAAAAGATTTAGGATCCTTGCATTAATGTGTTTCTCAGGCCTGTGTTACCCAATCCAGTCAAATTTGAACGTGCTTGCTGCTGACCTTTTGAATGACTATGGAACAATTTGTATGGTGTCTGATGAGAAGTGCACTGTAGCTGTGGCACATTGTGAAAGGGCAGTGAGACGAGAGACAATACGATGTGTGAAAATGCTATTCTTTGAATGCATTATGGTAGAACATTCCCTTTTAGACTTGTTTATGTTTTACTTTTAAAACTTAGCCAACTTTTTTTTTTTTGTTGTACTTTTGTGTCACTTTAAACTTTAAAGACTGTGAATACATTCTTAATATGGTACACATGATCAGGTTAGACTAATGATTTCTGTCAATGATGCAAACGATATGGATTCACAATGACTCATCATCATCTTTCATGAGCCCATCATCCCAGTTCTCTGGTCAAGTGATGCAGCTTCTTGTTATAAACATTTCAGAACAGATGAAGAACCATGCTATTTTTTTTAAATAAATGGATACTTTTATTCAACAAGAAAGCATTACATTGATCAAAGGCGACACATTTATAATGTTACAAAAAATCTATTTGAAATAAACGCTTCTCTTTTGAACTTTTATTCAAGAATTCTGAAAAATAAAATATCACAATATTAAGCAGAAAATAGTTTTATTTATATATTGTTAATAATAAGAACTGTTTTTGCAAAAATGTAAACTTATACATTGCTAGCTTGAGTGACTATTTTGTACTGTTTTCCATTATCTTGTAGTGATTTATATTATCAAAATTCGAACAGTGTTGTTTAACTGTTACTTAATTTCATAGGACTGTGTTGCTCACCAAATGCTATCCAAATTCCCTTCCCTAGAGAGGATTCTAGTAATCACAATAATTGAATGCCGGCGGTTCTGCTGTGGGTTTTAGTTTGGGAAGTGACCATATTTTGAAGTTTATCCAGCTCTTTATTGGAGCGCGTGTCAGAACACTCCATGTCCTGCATGCTAGCTTTGAGCTTCTCTTGCTTGGCACTGTATAAAACACCTGAGCCTCAGCATGAGGTCCAGTCTGTCCCACAGCTGTACAGGGCAGCCCTGTGGGATTTAGGCACAGACCTCTCGCATTCATCCAAGCTCCCAATGGCCCTACTCTTCTTCTAGGTCAGATCAAGCATTTTAGTTTCGCTTGTTAGCACTATGTCACGCATAGTCTTGTTTAAAATGGTGCTTTTCCTAGCTTTAAGATGGATCATCTAAAGTTGTTTTAATCAGTTGTCCTTGTTTTTCTTTTCTCCAGTGGAATGACACTGCTGTTCAAAAGATGTGGGTCTTTAAGATTTTTTTTAACTTAGGAGGACACATTTAGTTGCTTAAAATTGACAGTGAAAACATTTATAAATTTGAAAGGGTATTCTTTTAAATACTATTCATTTGAACTTCTGCTCAACAAAGAATCATGAAAAAAAAACCTAAAAAAAAAACCTTTCAAATATTAGTTAAAATATAAAACATATTTAATTATATAAAATATTTATAATTTTAAGCAGAAATATTTTCAACATTGATAATAATAATAAATGTTTCTGAAGGAAGAAGAACACTGTATACTGACTGAGTAAATGACATTTTATATTAGAACTCAGAACAGTTTAAATTTAATTTTAAGAATATTTACTGTTTTTACTGTATATTTGATCAAATAAATGCAGTCTTGTTAAGCAGACTTCTTCAAAAATCTAAAATCTTACAAGTGCAAGGATAGAAAAATAAGGATTGTTTGAGTATGTTTTAAAAGAAAATAATTTCTACTACTTCAAAAGTTTCTGGAAATTTCTAGCAACTTCTGAGTGAAAATAGTTTCTATACCAACTATTTTTTTTTTTTTTTTTTTTACGTTATTTGGTTGAACAATGGCCTAATTAACCTCCCAAACTTTGAAAGATGATGTCAGATCTGAGGTTGGCATAGCAGCTGTCTGATCTCCCTTGAAATTATACATCCAAGAGATGAAAAGAGCACATCCATTTCCCTTGCTGACATCTAAATATTTATCCCACAGCCCATGACTGTCTAATTTAAGGTCTCTGTGATTTAGTTTAGATTTCATTTTTGTTCTTTTTATAATCCAGACTGCCCACCCTGGAGCTGAGCCCCAAGACCTGCTTATGGTTAGATGATGGGCATCTGATAAGTGAGTTCAGATAGAGGGTGTCTAATAAAGCCAATGTCATTACACATGGACACATTCTGATCCCAACACACGTACGGATAACAAGTAGTGTTATCTTCTCTCTAGTATTAATATCCACTGATAAAAATTCTTATCCATATTTTACCTTCCCCCCTTATTGTTATGAATATCCTGCAGGTTGTCAGTTGTGGTTTTTTGTTCTGTATCCAAACCTAGGTCCCTATGAAATCTGTTTTATTTATTTATTTTTTCAAATTCCATTATATTATTTGTTCAATATTTTGTTATTTGTTGTTTTAACTGTTGTGAGTTGATTATTTCATCAATAATTTTCACATTTTGTGTACAACCATAAACCAATAGAACAAGTGAATGTGTAGAACCATAATAAAAGCTGTATCGTGTTTTGAATAACTGTATTTAATGATTGTACTAAAAACTTCTTCTTGTGTGTCTAGAGTTTTTTTAAATGACATCAAGGTTCTGAAATTGGTGACAAAATGATTGTAAAAAACTTTAAATCAATGTACATATATGTTATTTACAAGTGTGCAGATATGTTATTACAGATGTTAGCATACAGATGTACAATTTTCAGATTCTATCATAAGTATAAATGTGCCAGTTGTGAGGCTGAATATAGCCTGCGGAAAAAAAATAAACTGTTCTTATGTCTGGCTGTTCGAAGAGAGAGTAGGCTGTGTGTGTGGGATCCAAAGTGGTTTTCTTGGCCCTTTTCCTCACTCTGGAGATGTAAAGATCTTGGAGGTTGGGCAGGGGGCACAGATAATCCTCTCAGCAGTCCTGACTGACCGTCGTAGTCTCTTGATGTCTGTTTTTAGCTGAACCAAACCAGACAGTCCAGGTCCAACTACTCCTCTCCCTTGTCCAACTCTCCCACGTCCAGACCTTTTCATTCTTTTTCTGCTTCTCTTTGTTGTTCTGTATTGTTTTGAACAAAACAAATCCAGAGAGTGCCTTTTTTATTATGCATGCTCATGTAATGAAAAGACTTATAATTATTCATTAAGATTGGAATCAGCTATTTCTCAATTATGAGTAATTAAAATAATTCTTTCCAGCTCTTTTAAGCTGCTGTTGTTGCAGAAGTAGAGAAGTGGCTTTACAATATAGTTTTGAACATAAGGTTCCAAGGTATGGGGTAAGCTTTTGTAAAATGAGAATCTAAGCATTTTAGAAACGTGTTAATTGACAGAATATTGTGTGAAAACAACATGAATTGGGTTAATGGGATGTTCACATCAAACAGATGTGCTACTGTAATTGTGTTTAGAGTTTTGAAAATGTAACTGTAGATTAAAAAAAGGGATGTTAGCAGTTGTAAAAAAAAAAAAAAAAAACTGTAAACAAAAAGATAAACGCAAAGCAAACAAACTCAGAATCAGGAAGTACAACAGTTTACTATGAGCATACTTTGATTAATCCGCAATTTTGTGAAGCGAGTGAACTGAGGACCCGAGGCAACACGCCGCCTCATATATTATGGCCATTAAATTTCCTTTGTGACTCCAGCCCTAATCCTATCTTTGTGAATCACATCTCATCCACAGAGTCCGTAATGCTATTCTCTCCTGACTTTCCTTCACCAGAACCTGATTTTGATGTTGCACATCAGACTCGAGGAGTAATTCTCCTCCTTGAGCTCGAGCTCTATACATAATTCAAGCCCGATCCATCTGCCTGTTGCATGGATTAATATTTCCTGCACAGATTTGTGGGAGGAGATTGTGTCCATATGCCGGAGGCTATGGAGAGAGTAGCTTTGTGGAACGCCATCATTTTCTTCCCGCAGACTTGAGTGGCAGAGATGGAGAGCACTTCAGGAGCGTCACATTCAGGCTGATTGATGCTCTCCACACTCTAGGCAGCGCTCTCCCAGACCAATACACCAATCAAAACAAAGCATGGGCGCTAATTTGAGAGCAGTCAGACATGTAAACAAATATAATGATCTTGGTCGCAGCTTAGATTATTTAAAGCAGGGCCGTTTGTAATGTTGCCTAAACATGTTTATTGAAAATCTTTATATTTGGCTGTCTACTCGTGTTTTTATGATCAGTTATTGACTGAACTTGTAGAGTCTATTAACTCTTCGTATATTAAGGTATTATTTTTGTTGTTTGGGTTTCACTGAAAGGCTAGCTGGCAGCTTGGGTCATGATGACTGAGAGCAAAAAATGGTCACATTGATTTAAGGCCATATTTATGGCTGATAAGTTTTTCGCCAGCCCTGCAGTCGTTCTATTTTAGCTTCTCCCGTCATGTCACAATATATGGCCTCCAGTGTAAAATGTTTTCTTTTTTTTTAAGATTAATATTAGTTATTATAGTGGTGTGTGTGCCTGAAAAGAGAGAGGAAGAGGATATGCATTGCTGAGAGGATAAAAGGGGAAAAAAAGCTCTGGTCAAAACTTGTGAGCTGACTACCTAGTCAGGTTACATTTTAAGTCATCATGGGGACACTGCTGACCTGAAGGCAGTTTCGAAAGATGGCGGCTTTTGATATTCCTCATTTTGGTGAAGTTCAGCAGCATGGCATGCATCTTTCATGAACATGGATGCATTGCGAGTGCGTAGCGATTGGCTTAGTGAAAAATGAATCTAGCATGAGAGTTGAGACATGTTGTGTACATATGTCAGTTCTTTTTTTTTCAAGAGATTAATATTTTTCTTCAGCAAGGATGCATTAAATTAATAAAGTGACATTTATATTGTTACAGAAGATTTTTGTTTTTAAATAAATGCTTTTTAACCTTCTTTTCATTAGGTCCTGAAATCCTGAATTCATGATTGTATCGCTTTTTTCAACAGTAATAATGTAAAAAAAGTGTCATAAGCAGCAAATCAGCATATTAGAATGATTACTGAAGAATCATGTGACTCTGAAGACTGGAGCAATGATGCTGAACATTCAGTTTAGCATCATATTAAAATATATTAAAAGAGAAAACCCATTTTGAATAATAATCATATTTCACAATATTGCTGTTTTTGTTGTACTTTTGTTTAAATAGATGCAGCCTTGGTGAGCATAAGAGACTTATTTTAATAACATTAAAAAAAAAATTATTTGTCCCCATGCTTTTTAACAGTAGTGTAAATGATAATATGCATGTTATTTTTTATGCTTATTAGTGTATCACATTGTTAGCTTAGCAACATGCTAGCATCAAACTCAAATTGTAAGTGAAGTCTCCCCATACCCTTTACCTGTGAAACAACAATTTAATGGCATGCAGAGATGCAACCTATGTTCAGTGTTCCAAATCAGTCACTTTCCATTTTTTCAATTTAAAAAAAAACAAAACAATTTCCATTGTTGTTAGAATACTGCCTATATAGGTAGTTACTATATTATGTCATGGCCTTTCCTAAACTTCATAGGGCCTGGATCAGGTTACAACCTAAAAGACCTTGGAAGACTCCTAACACTGTTTCTGATTGTCCTCCCATGATGACAGTCCAGTCCATGTCCATGTATGCATGAAGAATCGATCTAAACTTGCAGGGATTTAGAGGTCCTTTGATGTGACAACACACTGAAAACTGCTTAAAATAGCACTAGAGATTAAACTGATGTAATCCTATTTAAAGGAACCTTCACCAAATGTTTATTATTCAATTGGCATCTGCCAGAAAACTCTTGCTTAACCCACAGATTCCTCTTTTAGGAAAGTCTGCATTTATGTTTGCCTGTATTTCTATCAGCCTTTGCAAACTTCACTCAGTGTCACCATACACTGCTGACCCCGCTCTCAGCACTCAAGGTAAACTCTGATAATTAAACCCTGCATTCCCCTGACAATAGAGTCTGAAATCAGATGGGAAGGGTGGGTTGTACTCATCAGACCTGAGCCACATCGCCCATCCTCAGTTAAGTGCTTTCTGATGTGCAGCTGCCCAAGATTAGCAGGTATTTCAAGGCTGGCTCAGATCGCTCATGCTAAAGCTTTACCAGACAATCCTTGTGAGCTGGAGACAAGCAAAAGAGGAGATTATATTAGAAGACAATGGGTCTCTGTTTAATGAGAGCAGGCTCCTAACAACACTCGGTTCAATTTTTCTTTTTTTTCTTTTCAGGAAGGACGTTTCATTAAAGTGGACTCTATATACGTATATATATATATATATATATATATATATATATATATATATATATATATATATATATATATATATATATACAGTGCCCTCCATAAATATTGAAACAGTAAAGATAAAATTGCTCTGTTTGCTGTGGAGTAAAGAAATCTGTATGATTTAAAGATGAAGATGAGACAAAACTACAACTGTAAATGACCCAAAAACCAGTTCAGTCAAGGAGTTTATAAGGGCATAGAAATGTAAAGTCTTAGATTGCCCAAATCAATCTCCAGATTTAAATCCGATTGAACATTAATTTCACCAGCTGAAGAGGAGACTAAAGACAGAAACTCCTCAAAACAAGCAACAGTTGGAATTGGCTGCATTAAAGGCTGGGGAAAAGCATTTCAAAGCATAAGACCAAGAGTCTGGTGATGTCTATGGGTTGCACTATTGGACTCACTGCTCTGATTGCATGCAAGGGATCCGCAACTAAATATTAGCTTTTACTTTTTTCATCTGCCTTGAATTCAACTGCTCCAATACTTATGCTTCATCACCACATCAAATAGTGGCATGCCATGAACGCTAAAAGTGCTGTCATTTTTATTTGGTAAAATATGCATTATTTGAAATAGCAAATAATTAAATATGACATTCTTTAGTTATGTCTCATATTGATCTTTTAATCACATATATTACATACTGTATTTATGTGCAGATTTTATGAAATTTTAAATAATATTGTATACAGTTTTGTGATGAAATGTAAGTTCACTACACTACACTACATAAAGTTTATTCATTGGCATTGATGAATCAATGAATTATCTTTAATGTTCATGGGACCTTTTCATTGTACTAAAGGTTCTTTATTGTGGAAAAAAGGTTATTTAGATTATTAAAATGTTCTTCTTTCTTTGGTGAACCCAAAATAGTTTTTTTATGGCATCATTATGAAAACTCCCTTTTGCAACCTTTATTTTTAAATTCTGCTTTATAGATTGAGATCCGATGTGGATTTCTGATTCTCTTGAATGCACAGGAGACTCAGTGGCAGTGATATATACCCTGTTAAATCTGTTCATCTAAACTCATCCATCACCTTTACTCTTTTGTTCTCCTCCTGCAGTACAGTACTACCCTCAATAGGAGGCCTATTGTAACTGCAGTCATCTGTACTCATTTGTGATCGCCATTTCCATTTGGTTTTTAATATTAAGGGGGTAAAACTTTCCTCACATCACCAAAAGATGGCCCTCGCCTATTGCTTTTGTGCAGCTTCTCCAGTCTTCACCTCCTAAATGTACACTCATGTTACAGTTCATGCTATAGCGTTATCAGACAAACCTTATGCGCTGGAGAAGAGAATTATATTAGAAGACAACGAGTCTGTGTTTAATGGGAGTAGCCTCATATTAACACTTGGTTCAAGGCTTTTTTATTTTCATTTCATGAAGGACATTTGATAAAAGCGCAGTACAAACTTTGCTGTGCATCAGGATGAACATCTGAACTTCTAAATGAGTTCATCGGGTCTGTTCTTGTGTGTAAATGTGCATGTGTGTGTTGTGTGGCCATGTGCTAATCCTTGAATCAAGGTGTCCATGTCAGGCTTTCCAGCTTGGTGCTGCGTGTGTCTGTTTAGAGCAGCACAGATGGAGCAAGGGATGGGATTAGGGAAGATTTTCATTGATTTAATAAACTTCTATGGCTCAGAAATGTAAGGGATAAACCTGGGCACACAGAGACAGTTTCTGAGTGCAGCACATCAGAGAGCCGTCACACATCGTCACGCCTCTTTCATGAGCCCAGGCGACGCATGTCCTACTTACACTCGCTCCAAAGTCCCAGACTGGGACGGAGGGGAAGATTGAGCTTTTCCCACTAAAAAGATTAAAGGTTGACAAAGTCCAAAACAAATCTGGCAGACAGAGACAAGTACAATACTGTTTTCCGATAATATTATGATTGAATTACAGTCCATAAAGTGAATTTTGTTCTAAATATCAAAGGAAAATTTGAATACACTTTTTTTTCTCATCTTTAATTACATATTTATGTTTGATGTATTGTAGTAATTTGCGGTCTGTAATATTTGTAAATGTTTTTGAAAGAAATCTCTTATGCTTTTACCAAGACCGCATTTTTAAAATCCAGAAAACGTGAAAAGCAGTAATATTTTTAAATGTTTGAATCACTGTTTTGTCTTTTAATATATTTTAAATGTAGTCTATTCCTGTGATGCAAAGCTGAATTTACAGCAGACATCACTCCAGTCTTCAGTATCACTGAAACATTCCTTATTATTATCAATAACATTTTGCTGCCTTTTCTTGTAGAAACCACAATACATTTTTTTTTCAATTTTTTTTTGATGAATATAAAGAATTTATTTGAAATAGAAATCTTCTGTAACATTATAAATTGTTTTATTGTCAATTTATTGCATTATTGCTGAATAAAAGTTTGTTCTTAAAATGTTATAATAATTATTAAGAATAAAATTAGAATTGTTTATCATAATAATTATAATTTATTATTGTAATTATATAAAAGTATAATTATATAAAATCAAATTTTAATATAGATATAAATAATTTGTATAGATTATACTTTTTAAAATATGATTTATTATTTTTTGTGTTATTATAATTTAAAATATAGATATAATAAAATTTAATTATACATTTAACATTATAATATAACAAATATTGTAATGAAGTAATAAAATTAGCTTATTTCAGTTGGTTACTAATGGTATTAATATTAATAGAATCTTTTGGTAAATAGATCTTGTACGGATGAATAGCTCCCCCTGTGAGGTTAATGAGGATAAATGATAAGGAATATGATTGTTTTAGATCAGTCTTCCGTCGGATCCTGTAATCTGGGAGGTCTATCTTCTGTGAGAATATGAATGAAGGTAGTCCAGCAGTGAAAGCGCATGTCAAAGGAGCCGTCGGTTACATCATCTTTAAGTCCAGCCGAGCTTGACTTGTTTCACGTGAGCCTGTAGAATGCGTGGCGAGATTGAGCTGCGGATTGTTGGAGGATTACTAGTCCAGATCCACAACAGAAATGAAAAAAATAGGGAGATGGATGCAGTCTCATGAGCAATAACAAAGCAGCTTGAAGGCAGCGCTCAGCCTAAAGCAAGACGCCGGCGTCTTTACGTCACAGAGAGATTCAGTTTAAAGCTGAAAGTAAAGGGAATATAGCAGCAGTGCAGCGCAGCAGCTCAGCTCAGCAGAGCTCCAGCACCACGTCTGTCTGTGAGTGAGGGATCCACCGCCAAACTGGCTGACCAGGACAGCTGGGAATGCTGGGATCAGTTGATCCACCTGCAGCTGAGCAGCTCAGGAGACTTCCAGCCCTGTGAGTGACCTCTGTCAGTGGGTGTCTCCTCCGGGTATCATTTAGCATGTTTCCTTCAGTGAAAGATTTGCATGCGAGCAATAGATGTGCTTTTTAGCGCTTTTACACTTTTATATTCTGTTTTCTTGCTCTTTGCTTCAACTATCTTGGCAACTATCTTGTGATCTCTTGTTGCTTATTGATGAGCTCATTAATTACATCAACTAGTTTTTGAGAAGTACTTAAATGTACTAAATCCATCAAATGAAAGCACACAACATCTACATGTTTGGATTATTTATTGTTTTTCCTACTGTAAAATGCATTTTCATATACATGCATTCTATGCATATAAAAAAATTGTGTGCAATGGACTGCTGAAAAAGACACCTTATTCATTTGTCAGTACATGATTTTTGGGATCCAGTGGGGTTTTAAATGTTTTATTTTTTTGTGTGTGTGTTTGGCTGGATTAGGATTTTTGCCTTGGCAGGATTATGATTTTTTGTTGCCAAATTGAAATGTACAATTTAATGATGTCACCTTAAAGTCAAACCTGCCCTCTGGAGTCCAGGATAAGTGTCTTAACACTGGCTGTTTCTCCCCTGTCCCAGGTGATTCTCAGCGGGTCGAGATGCCACGGAAAGACATGGAGGTAATCATGGGACAAATGGCTGTTCTGGAGGCCTGGTACACCCCCACTACCTCCATCGAGAAGAACGCGGTCATCTGGACCTTCATGGCCAATCACTCCAAACAAGTGAGTATGTTTAGAAACAGCATTTTAAAAATCGTATTTGTACTAAAAAGAAGAAATTACTCATTTACTATTAGTAATCAATTAAATGTGTATATGTCATATTTATAATCCATAATCTTGATATTAATTTAAGAAGTCTACATTATATATAAGCTATCCATTTCCTGTCCTCCTTTGCTGTTGTTTTGAAAAAAAAAAGAGGAATGGATTACATGATAGATCAATCTGTTGTCCTCCATCAGCAGACTAATAAATGACATGAACCTGACATGTCAGACCCAGCTCACTCAACAGATGGCTTTCACATTAATGTCACAGGAAGAGTATGGGACACTTGAAAGGTCAAAGACTGCTTAATGAAAATACATGTGATGAATTTAATGGACGGGCGAGAAGTGGATTACCTCGAGCCGTTATCGCTGAGGGTTTTAGATAGAGATGTAAATGTCAGATAATACACCCTGAGGCATGATAATCAGTCAGGTTATACTGTATGCGAGGGCCGGCTATTACATGCGACATATGCATGTGTATGAATGATATTTGTGCAGCTTATCGTAATCTGTAGCTCCACTAGTTTCCATAAATAAATGGAAATCTGCCTAATATGAATTTGGCCATCTGCATTTGCATCAGAGGATTATCTTTAGTATGACAGTTTACCTCCATTATTACGCCCAGTTGTGTTTTAAGGTCTCTCTACGTGTTTTTGACTGCAGGTCATCTCCTACTTCTCAGGACAGATTGGCATCGGTAGCACTGACTTTCGGAGGCGGGTGGGTTTTGCCATGTCCATGCCCTCTGCCAATCTGTCCATCTACATCAATAACACGCAGGAGGCTGACTCCGGACGCTATCACTGCCACGTCATCATTCCTGGAGCTCCAGGTCTGTCTGGAGAGCTACAACTCAATGTTAAAGGTACATTGGCAAAATGTGGTTATATTCACTTATTTGGGGCATTTAACTGTCTGTCTCAAGACTTCTTTTTCTGTTGTAGTTCCTCCATCCACACCTGTGTGCTCTATGACAGGAAATCCTGTACTGAGTGGCAATGTAACATTGAGCTGTAAATCCAGCTATGGCAAACCTGCTCCTCAGTACAAATGGACCAAAGCAGCTCCTCTTTCTGAGGTCTTCTTCTCTCCCATGCAAAGTGAGTTTCCCGGATATGTATGCTTGCAATTGTTTGATTTCCTTTCCTTCGTCTGAGAAAAAAATCAGGAGCTTTTGTGGATGCATTAAAAATGATTTTTGATACATTAATGATACCGAAAGGTACAATTTGGTTTAATTTGCTGTATGGATTGATATATTTTGACTGGTATAAAATGGGGTTCATTTAAATGGTAGATTACCATTCAAAAGATAGGGATCTGTTAATTTTACTGTAGATCTAGTAAAACAATACTATTGTGAGATTTTATTGCAATCATATAAAAAAAAAATCCAATTATTTCTGTGATGTCAAAGCTGATTTTTTAGCATCATTACGCCAGTTTTCCTTGTCACATGAATCTTCAGAAATAAAATATGAATATGCTGATTTGAAACATTTCTTATTATCATCAATGCTCAATATTTTGTGCTGCTCAATATATTTGTGGAAACCTTTGATGAATGCAAGGTTCAACAGAACAGCATTTATTTGAAACAGAAATCTTTTGTAATATTACAAAAGTCTTTACCATCATTTTAATGAATGCTTTTATGTAGCAAGAACAATGTTTTACAAAAATATTATGCATCACAGCTGTTTTCAACATTTGAGCATATCGAATGATTTCTGAAGGGACACTGAAGACTGGAGTAATGATATTGAAAATTCAGCTTTGCTTTGCAGAAATAAATTCATTTTAAAATATATTCAAAAATACAGTCATTTTAAATTGTAAAAATAATATAATAGCTTTTTTTTAATCGTACAGATCCCAAACTTTGAAAAATAGTTTATGATTGTTAAATATGCTTAATCGTTTTCAGAGGCGTTTGTCTGTTCTTGATCTGGGGTGCATTTCCCAAAAGCATAGTTGTTAACTAAGTTAGCAACTTTGTTGGTTGCAATACAGTTTCCCATTGTCAACCAAGTTAACAGGTTAGCAACTATGCTTTTGGGAAACGCACCCCTGTTTATGATCGTGAGGAAATTGGTTAGATGCTGTGTAGCTGTGAGGAGCACAGGCATCATTTATCACTAATTTAGCATGTCTCCCTCTTTGGGCTGAGGAGAGGTGTGACACATTCCCATCAGCCTCTAAACACGACAGCTTTGACCTTGACTGAGTGCCAGGAACATTTTACATTTCTACTGGCAAGTTCTCTTAAAGTCCATATTTTTTTTTAATGTCCATGTTCCAAAAACATTTTTCTCTAAATGTATCATGATGATTTCTGTTGACATGTTTGTACTGATCAGCACAAATCTTTAGTCAAAATACACAGTTGTGCCAGCTGTTCACAAAAGCTGGCTTATACTTATCAACCATGCTGCACATTTCCTCCTTGATCCCAGGCACGTGGGGCTCCCAGTTTCTCTCCTGACATGAGAGTCCTGAGGGAGGCGAGGTGCTCAGTAATCTTCCCTCAGGAAAAACAAATGTATCATGTTCTTCTGGTCATCTGTCTTCCTCTCGCCCTCTCTGTGTCACTCTCATCTTCTGCGCATTCACAGAGTGGAGGTCCTGCCCCCAGCCTGTGCTTGTGCTGGGATACCTGGGTAAGGGAACAGACCCTAGGATAGAGAAAACTTCTTTAGATTGACTTAGTAAATGTGCGGTTTGGTTTACCCTTAGAGTGTTGCTTAGTTTATTCCTCAACCCTTGTTTGCTTGTACATGTCAGTACAAGAATAATAAAGCTAAAAAGTTTGAGGTCAGTAAGACTTTTTTTGAAAGACATAAATAATTGTATTCAGCAGAGATGCAATAATTTGATCAAAGGTGACGGTAAAGACATTTAGTATGTTACAGAAGGTTTCTATTCCAAATAAATGTGGTTTTCTATACATCTAAGACTCCAAAAATAGGATCATGGTTTCAAAAAAAGTAAAAAAACGTAATGTTTTTACTGTATTTTTGAGCAAATAAACACTTTTTTATTTATCTTAGTGACCCCAAACTTTAATAAGGTTGTGCAGTTGTTGTTTTTTAAGTCACACAGCAGTTTTACACATAAAGTAAAACTCTGTAAACACTTTAGAATGGGACATTTTTACTTGAAGAAAGAATAAATGAATGGCTGACTGTGAATACAGTGCTGTTGATTGAAAACATATTTTTTAAGTGTTAAGTCAAAGCTTTAAAATCTTAAAAGCCTTTAAAGATAGTCTTTGTAACATCATTGTTACAATATTGAGGTGTTTGAGGTGTGGCCTAATCTGGGGTTATTTCCCGATCCCATCATGTTTCTTCATATCATTCCTCGTCTCCTCAGGTCATGACAGTGGTGGATCATCATTCTGTAAAAACGTGCAAAGTTCACACATTATTTTGAGTCCCACAGAACCTCTAACCTTCACAGAAAGAGGTTTACAATCGGCACAAAACCTCAATGGCAAAAAGGACAAAAACAACAAAAAAGCTTAACGCTTGATAAGCATTTTTAGCAATCAGCCATTTGTATCAACGTGCGTCAGGGAGATTAGAGTGATTCAATATCCCAGGCATATCAGTCTAAAAGCATATCAAACATCATCCTACCCCTTTCATCTATTTTGTTCCCTCCCATTGTTGAAATTATGAATCGTGTAGTGCTGTACTACTGTATTTTGTGTGTCTTGTTAGAGAGCTGTGTCTCATAGTTTATTCAATGCAGAAGCAACACAAACTGAAGGTTTTTATGAACAGCCCACTGAAGTGTTGACTTTATGAAGCCAGTCTTTTTAATCATTTTACACTTCATTAGTATAAAAGTGCCTGTGAAATCTGGAAAGCCCAGACTGGGGTCCCTGGGCGCCTGGCCTCGGCTCTGTGTCACTGAGGAATTGGAGTTTGGCTGCTCATCACTGCAGGCCATTCAGTGTGTGGACAGAAGCTACAGCAGCAGATGGTCGACTGCAGTCTCTGCCAACACTCTAATAATGGCAGAAATGTAACGTTTGTTCTCTGTCTTGATGGTTTTAACTTCTCAGCCTTGTTGCCAGCATCATGCAGTGAAAATAGGCGTAGAATTGTCAACATAACTGTAGCCAAGTCGTTAACACATGTGTCTCATATATGTGTCAGTCATCATGACAAATTGCTCTTAGGGATTTCAAAGGATTACACTCTTATTTCATATTTCATATAAGGGTGTTTCTTCAACTTTGTGCACTTTTATGGCCAAAATGTTTGTTTTTTTATCGTTTTTACTATCATGCCTTCATTATTTACCTTTGCTATTTTTAAAATGCATTTTATGTACGAATTTTTATCGTTTTACTCTTTAATCTTAAAATATGAATGAAATGTCAATTTTCCACAAATTATAGCTTGGGAATTTTGCTTTGGAAATGTAATAGATAACAAGTTACTCTATTTAAAATGTAAAAAGTAGTGTAACTATTTCAATTACTTTATTAATGTAACTGATTACTTTTGAATACTTTTTGACTACTTTTCGAAATTTCTAAAGAATGTTTTCACCTGTTAATCATTTTCAGACATTTAAACCATGCAAGTCTTTTTTGAGGAAATGTAAATAGTGCCTGTAATTGAATAAACACCCATATAAGTAATAAGCAGTCACATGCTACAATAGGTCACAAAGGGGTGAACTCTATTGAAAATGCATTTGAAGTTCAATTATGATATTATGAATGTTTGGTTCTATTTTCAGATGAGAGGCAGGGCACCCTTCGACTTAGCAACCTCACCAAAAGCATGTCTGGCAAGTATGTTTGCCGCGCCAGCAACACGGCTGGGACTGACAGCTGCCACATCAATCTAGAGGTCTCCACCCGTAAGTATCTCTCAAAAGGATTGATGTAATATTCTATATTGTAGATTTTAGCATTCACTATAATTGTAACCTAACTGTTCCTCTTGTGGCCAAAGCTAACAACGTCTGGGTGATCGCCGGGGCCACAGTGGGCTCCGTGGTGGGTCTGATGGCTCTAGTTTTATTCCTGATCTTCATCCTGAGGAGAAACCGTGACACGGAAGAGGAGATGGCCAATGACATCAAGTGAGCATGTGTCATATATTTATAATATTGTATTACAATATCTGCAGTGTAACTAGTTATATGTAATGCCATTGTGAAACTTGATTACAAAATAAATGTAACTGTAATCTGTAACAGTTACTAAGAAAATTGTGTAATGAAATTACAGTTGTTAACGATTATGAAGGGGGTTACATGTGAAGGCATTTGGAATTATTGTCCTTCAGGTACACTTTAAATATCTTGCATTTAAAGAGCAATATTACTCAAAGATCACACAATCCACATCAATAGTGACTTTAAAACACATTTTAGGCTTAATTTTAAGAAATGTGCATTGTGCACAAGTAGTAGTCCAAATAAAGTTGAATTTAAAATAAACTTATCAGTAAGTCTCAAGCGACATGTCAGTAAATATGTTAATAGATTTGAACTATACGTAATATGAAAAAAAATATTTGTAAAGATTTAAAGACTTTTTTTACTAGGGTAAGGATAACCTACCTGATTTAAATGCCTGAAAATGACTAACAGTTGAAAATATTTGTTAGGTAATCAGAAAGTTATCAAATGTAATCAGTTACATTACTTTAATAAAGTCATTGAAGTTACACTACTTATAACATTTTAAGTAGGGTATCTTGTAATCTTTAAACTTTCCAAAGTAACTTTCCCAACACTGAATATCTGTACTTGATTTTTGCACTTCATACATAATGCTATAGTTTAGATGTGTGTATCATAGTATCTGCTTTCTATTGCTTTAAGGGAAGATGCACAGGCACCGAAACGTGTCTCCTGGGCTAAAAGCGGCACAGGATCGGACATCATATCAAAGAATGGCACATTGTCCTCAATAGCCACCAGCCCTCCTGTACAGGACCCTCAGCATCCACTCCAAAACAACCATTACCCATACCCTCCTGGTGCCTCGGACATTGCCTCCATCCTCACCACCGCTGGAAGCACAACCACCTACCGCCTCCGCCCAGGGGAGCCCAACCCTCTACACGGCCTGCCTGGATACAACGCCAGCGGCACACCAAATCACACACTCCGCCCCCATCGCCATCACACTCCTGCAGTCCTCAATCCTAACAGCTGCTCCACACAGAGGACTGAGGGGCCGCAGCCACAGACCCCGCGCCCACTCAACAGGCCTATAAACACTGCCACCCTGTCCCGCATGGGGGCCGTGCCCATCATGGTGCCCACCCAGAACCACGCCGGGTCACTGGTGTAACGGCCCTCAAGACTAGTAATGTACTAACGACTAGCCAAACATACGTGGAGAAGGGTTTCGACAAATGTGACGATAAATTTGGCTAACTTTTTATACAGAATAAAGTATAGTAAAATATAGTTACATGTCGAAAAAAAAATCTTCGATTTGTTTTCTAAAGTATTATATGTTTTTTTATAAGTTTAATCTGTGTTTTGATGCCTAAACACTTTGTAAAGTTCTTTTTGTCATCGTTTCGAACCGTTTCAGGGACCAAGAACAGTATTTTGTCAGTGTGTTATACATTATGACGGGATGCAGACGTCCACTTTTTGTAACAGTTGTGTTTACAGATTCAGATTTGTCCAGTTATTTAGACATTCAGTTAAATTCATGACGATAATTTTTAGCGTCAGCTGTTCTTGTGCCTCTTGTGCCTCCGTTTCTCTCAGGAGTTTTCGCTTTTGTCTGTCAAGCGGTTGACAGATTTCTGAAGCAGAGCAGGTTTCATTTCAAATGAAATATTTTCTGACCATTCAGATGAGTTAAGAAATTTTGAGAAAAGGGAAGGCTGTAAAGCAGAAAATAAAATGGGAGCCTTTAAAAATGCTGTTTTATGATGTAGAGCATAAAAATGCCAGTGTCTGCCATGCTTGTTTACTGGAACAAGAAGGACTCTTAATTTGTAAAACATCTGAACATGGAAGTTACATGGAAGTGTCCATTGATTAATTTGTGTATTCATGATAATTTAAAAAAAAAAAAAAAAAAAATAGCCTTGTGGTTTAATGACTTAAATATTGGAAGAAATGTTTTGATAATAGTGTTAATGCTGAATGTTATTGTGAATATTCTGGTTGAAGATATTGTTTACTCTGTAATTAAGCCTTTTCCACTTATTTTGTTATTTTCAAATTGCCATTATATGGAATTGAAAGCATTATACATATATAACTGTCTACATGATGAATGCAGAGATGTAAGAAGCGGGTTCTAAGTGGAAAATGCCTCAGTGAGGTTCAAGTGTTTAAGTGGTGGTGCTTGTTTTGATCACTTACCATAATGTTCTAACTATGTTAAACTAGCACATTTCTTTGATGTGGCATTTGATTGACCCAGCATTAAACAAATTTTATTAACAAGTATATTAAATATTAGAACTTTATCTACAATTATCTATTCTCGGATTGAGATCCCGGACGAGCCCCCGATTTCCAATATGGCCATAACAGAAATATATATTTTTTTCTTGTTGGTATTATGGGTACCAAAATTGCTAGTTATAAGCAAGTATAAAATTTCTGTTCAGAATAACACTGGTTGTCATAGAAGGCTATTGAATGGCCAACTTTTTCATGGGTGGTTTTGATGAAGTATTTTATTTATCCTGAGATTTTAAGATAAAGTTGGCTTGTGTATTGATACTAAGTTACTCTTCTAGGCCAAATGTCTTTCAAACATGGTTTTCTGATAAAAAAAGAAAAAATGAGAAAATACACTGAATAATCACTTTGTTATTGACGCAGGCTATTTGGCAGGCTGCCACTCTTACAAGGTAGACCAATATAACCACGTAATGAGGACATCCTTGGGAACAAAGTTAGGGAGTTTGGGGGAGAGAACTCCTACAATAAGATTAGAGGATGAAAACCATAAAAGTGTGAACTGCGAATGGGCTGGTCATTTGTTCTGCAGGCAGCTCGGCTGTTCTTTATCTCAGTGCAAGGACAACTAAATATTAAAAGCATGATGGCATACAGGTGCTGGTCATATAATTAGAATATCATCAAAAAGTTGATTTCACTAATTCCATTTAAAAAGTGAAACTTGTATATTATATTCATTCATTACACACAGACTGATATATTTCAAATGTTTATTTCTTTTAATTTTGATGATTATAACGGACAACTAAGGAAAATAAGAATATTGTGAAAAGGTTCAATATTGAAGACACCTGGTGCCACACTCTAATCAGCTAATTAACTCAAAACACATGCAAAGCCTTTTAATATAACATAACACACACACACACACACAATGACACATCTAGCACTATTTTACAACTACCTAAAATAAAATCACTTTACTTCACAAACTAGCTAAGCTGGCTGCATTCACTGAGGTAAATTATAATCATCAGAAATACTATATGTAATATTCACAACAATAACCGTTAAAAAATACTGTCATTTGTATAACAATGACGAAATGTATGAATACTTACACACATTCGTAAACTCCTCCATCGTTAGTTGACTGTTCTGACTGGTGATGACGTGCTGCATGCAATGACAGTTGGGGGATAATCACTCTCCACTTTCTGTGAAGTTATGTATCGATGTTCCCTTATTCCCTGTGCCGTGCGAAGTGCCCTTCAAACTGAACATGTTCGCTCCCTTCGGATTGGAATCTCACTTAAGATGGCAGAGTACCCTGTGAAGTCCACTTCGCAGTACACTTACAGTCTAATGGAACACACCTTCAGTCTAGTTCTGTAGGCTACACAATCATGGGGAAGACTGCTGACTTGAAAGCTGTCCAAAAGACGACCATTGACACCTTGCACAAGGAGGGCAAGACACAAAAGGTCATTGCAAAAGAGGCTGGTTGTTCACAGAGCTCTGTGTCCAAGCACATTAACAGAGAGGCGAAGGGAACGAAAAGTTGCGGTAGAAAAAAAGTGTACAAGCAATAGGGATAACCGCACCCTGGAGAGGATTGTGAAACAAAACCCATTCAAAAATTTGGGGGAGATTCACAAAGAGTGGACTGCAGTTGGAGTCAGTGCTTCAAAGACCCACTACGCACAGATGTATGCAAGACATGGGTTTCAGCTGTCGCATTCCTTGTGTTAAGCCACTCTTGAACAACAGACAGTGTCAGAAGCGTCTTCCTTCAAAAAGGACTGGACTGCTGCTGAGTGGTCCAAAGTTACTGTATGTTCTCTGATGAAAGCAAATTTTGCATTTCCTTTGGTTATCAGGGTCCCAGAGTCTGGAGGAAGAGAGGAGAGGCACACAATCCACATTGATTGAGGTCCAGTGTAAAGTTTCCACAGTCAGTGATGGTTTGTGGTGCCATGTCATCTGCTGGTGTTGGTCCACTGTGTTTTCTGAGGTCCAAGGTCTACGCAGCCTTATACCAGGAAGTTTTAGAGCACTTCATGTTTCCAGCTGCTAACCAACAATATGGAGATGCAGATTTCATTTTTCAACAGGACTTGGCACCTGCACACAGTGACAAAGCTTCCAGTGCCTGGTTTAAGGACCATGGTATCCCTGTTCTTAATTGGCCAGCAAACTCGCCTGACCTTTACCCCATAGAAGATCTAATCCACAGGTAATCAACACTATTCCAGTCCTTCAATTAACACTTTTTAAAGCCAAACACTTTTTTTTTAAATATAACTAAACAAATTAAAATGTTTTATCTTATTATTTATTTTTATATTTGACATATGTTCTATTGATATATGCTGCTGTGATTGAATGTTGATGGGAATCTTTCTCACTGTGCCGTTGATTAAAGTAACGTTCATCTATGTCAACAGGAAAAGGGAAAAGCACGTCCAAAAAACATATGCAAAAGAGCTTAACTGCAATGAACTAGAAGTGATGGTCAACATGTGATGTTCAGCATTTGCATTCATTTTTCTACAAGGCAGGTGAAAAACAAGTCAGCATCTTATCAGCAGAGCAGAGGGAACCTGCTCCTCTTTTAGTCAAGAACTGAAGTACTGAAGCTGTGAAGGATGAAAGTGAAAGTGTCTCACTTCAGTCCAGTTGTTTAGAGGTTTCTTTTGCATCCTGTGTCTGCTTGTTTCATTTCTGAACCAATAAATATCCATTAAATATACATTTTATTAATGTGCCTAGAAGCATACCTTTGTACTTTTCATTCAGTAATACTATAATGATGCATTAAATATATTGAGATTGTATAGTGTTTTTATTTTTATCGACTTGAAGAACATTATAAACTCATGCTGGCAAAACACACTACCATTCCAAAGTTTTTGAACAGTAAGACTGGATTCATCCGATCAAAAATACAGCAAAAAATTGTAACATTTTGAAATATTTTTACTGTTCAAAGGAACTGCTTTCTATTTGAATATATTTGAAAATGTAATGTATTTTCATGCGATTTCATTGTAATGTGATTTCAAAACTGATTTTATTTAGCATCATTACTCCAGTAATATTCTGATTGGCTGCTAAAAAAAACAACATTATAATTATTATTGTTATTATGTTTAAAGCAGAGTTTAAAATTTTCAGGTTTCTTTGAAAGAATTTCAAAAGAACTGCATTTATCAGAAATAAAAATATTTATTGACATTATAAATGTCTTTATCATCATCACTTTTACTAAATTTAAAGCATCCTTTCTAAAAAATAATAATTTCTGCTTAATTTTTTAAGATTAATATTGAATTAATCTGAGGATTTATTAGCATTAATTATATGATTTCAACTAAAAGTAACTTTTGTAAATGTTTAAATCTTATAACCAGTGTTTTTCTTTACATATCACTTAGTAAACTGACAATATTTTGACCTTAAACAAACCAAATTCCTCAGTGTGCTTTTATAATAAACACTCTAATCTAGATTTACTAATTCACAAGTTTAAGGCACAAACTTTCTGCATAAAATACTGTTGACATCTCATGATCAAAATCAACAGACGCTGGAGTGTGAAAGACCAGTTATAGTCTATATATCAGTGATGACATTTAGACATATATATATATTACGAACTTATTTAATTCTTTATATTATTTTAAATATATTATTAGATCTATTACAACTATTACAAGTTTTTTATAAAACAAAAACTGTTGCACCAGCAGTTGAGACGCTACCAGCTTAGTGTCCATCTCAGCCACTGCAGGAACTGAACACAGATGTCAACAGTAACTTCCTATTTCTGATTTAACAGACATTTGACTGAATCCTATTAAACAGATCAGTGCTAGTCAATACAGCTGGTACCTGGCTGTTCGATTGTGTTTCTCCAAACTGTTTCCACACACAGATGGAGATCACATGTGATCTCGGGCCAGAAGCACAGATGCATGAGCCGCTCCAAGGAAACAAGAAGCAAAATAACTACTTTAAGCCTTGTGCTGTGCTGAAAATCCTTGCATTATGATATATTATCACCAAATATTTGATTCAATCTTTGTTTTCTTTCAAATTGCAGCCAATGATTGATCGCAGGCCTCATTGATCTGAATTTTTGATAAAAAAAAAAGCATTATTTTGCCAGTGATTGCCAGTGAAACTGAGCTGCATTAACTCAGAAAATTAAGCCTGTGATTAATCAGCTTCAAAAAAAAAAAAAAAAAAAAAAAAAAAAAAGAAAACAAGTTGATAAAATGATTGAATCCAACATAGCTTAACAAGAAATGTATAAGCATTTTTTTAGGCCCGTAATTTTTTGACCTGGAACACAAAAAGGGGAAAAAAAATCCCCCAAATGTATAAAACAAGGAAGCTGTTAAACAACTGTGAGCAAAGTTTGGAAGTTTTAGTCCCATGCGATAACATTAACTAGCATTTTCAGGAAAAAGAAAATCCTCTCTGGGTTAAAATGACCAGAACACAAATCTGTCAAAATAAATAGGTTAACAAAAAAGGTTTCAAATCAAAGTAATGAAACAATTCACCAATATTAATTCTTCCCCCATTTAGGCCTTTCATGGCAATGTGGAAGCCCTCCCCCTCTCCTTCAAGCCGATTGGTCACTGGGACGGCGCAGTCCTCCAATCACGGCCCAGGTTGGCTGATTATAAATCACAACAGTAAGGATATAACTCAATCCTGCCATCTGCTGGAGATTCTTTACCACTCAGTGTTCCGGTCCTAAATAATAAACTTACACTGAAAACGTTTATTACCTTCTCTTTTTTTGCCAAAGCTGAGTCCAGGGTTCCCTTTTCAAGCACCAGGCAGGAGATGTTCTTAGGTCCCTTCCCACCTGTCCTTCAAAACACCACATAAACATCTGTGTCTCCACCACCTGCACTGATGAACGCCTGACCAGAAACAGCAAAAAACTCAACACCTCAGTCGTTTCTCAGGGTACATTGGAGCTATTCAGGATATAATGATCTCCTTGGCGTTTCGCAAACTTCTTCTTAGAGCACAGACCAGGACAGAATTTCTCCCTCTGCTCATTGTTTCCAAATGTGTCTATCATCCAGGCACACATGCTGTTTCAAACACAACCAGTGAAAACTATGTAAAACCTAATTAACCATGAAGAACGAAAACTATATGCAAGCACATGCACCACTTTATGTAAAATATATATACTCCAACATGAAACTTATAATGTGTATAATGTATAATTATAATGCAGCTACAACTTTAAAGTATAATATGTGACCTTGGAGCACAAAATCAGCCTTAAGTAGCTGGGGTATATTTGTCGGGATATTAACTAAAGATTATGTTCTATTAAGATATTTTGTAAATGCCCCCCCCCACACACATCAGGGTTCAGGTAAATCCCACCAAACCCCAGCTGGGCGCCTTTCCTCATAGCCTCTATGGGGGGAAAATAATCTACAAGAACCCATAGCTAAAATAAAAGTCATTTATATTAAATATACATTTTTGAATTTATTAAAAGTATTTAAACAAAAATATAAATTAAGATATTCAGATATATGGATTTGTGAAGAGCAGTTTATTTTTTATTTGTTAATATAATTAATATTAGCATTGATATAACTGTTAATTAAAATTGTTAGCTCATACTTATTTTATCTTTTTCTAAGAGGAATTTGACTTTGTCTTGAGTTTGGAGAATAAAGATCCATTATGAAAATCAATGTATAATTGATATAATGTATAATTGATATAATCTCATTATGTTATGATTCTCACTTTAAATTTTATAGGCAGTCTTTTCTTTATGTAATCTACTGTATACTCATGTTACCTCAAAATACCAAATCAGCAAATAATAATCTTAAAACATTTTAATGGTTTTGTTAATAAAATATTTGCTTGTGCTTGTCTTCTTCAGATCACTTAATAATACCAGATTTCTCTAAAGTCATGAGAAGTCAGTTAACATAGGTTATTTTAACTCTGGATAAAAAAGGAAGTCATCTTGAATGCAGAGGTTAGTACATTTTATTACAGTAGGGCTGATTTAATGAGCCTTTTGCAGAAGTTTGCATGGTTGCATTGTTGTAAATAGTCATACCTCATCACCTGAACAGCTAATATTTAGTATAATACAAAGACATACACATGAAAAAAAAAATAATCACAAGAAGAATTTTCTCTATTATAGAATTAAACTCTTGAGAATACTGGAACCTTGTGCTAAACGATGATTCTGCTGATTCTTAATCATAGGAAATAAACACTTAAGATACCAGATCAAAAGAAAAGAAAAGTGTATAATAAAAATATTCTTGTTAAGTAAGTTAGTAGTTCCCTTAATAGACATTCCTATGGAGGTCTTCTTTTGTAATACCCCAAATGACAGAATAATACTGTGCAGAGCTCTATAAAGAGTACATGAAGCGCTAAATTTAACAAAATATCACAGTTAATGTCTATTTGGGCTCATTAAACAGGACAAGGTACAGAAGCTAGATTCTGATTTCTCAGTGTACTTGACTTGAGCAAAATCTGAGCACAAGAAGAGGAATGTATTGAGCCTTACAACTTCATGAAGCACAATTCAAACATATAGCAGGAAAACAGCGGCGTACACATGAAAAGATTGTGTCTGGCATTTCAAACTATTGTGTGATGGAAATGTATGGAGTATTGGAAAGAGAAATAAAAAAATATTTTGTAATCTATACACATAGTTGGACTGCCTTTTCTCACTTTTGATCTCAAGAAGCGATGATTTCACTTTTTCGGCAAAAGTCACGTGTCACGTTGATCCCTCTGAGATTGTAAAACATTATTTTGACGTAACGAGGTTCATTTGAGATCCGGACGGAACATAAAGCGTCTTGTGTCTAGTTACTGTCCTCTTTGGCTTGTGCTGACACAGTTTCAGAGTTTGATCCTTCATATCTCTGGGAGGCAATGGTGGCCTGTTGGGACATACTTCTCCTCACAATATCTCCTTTCCTCCAGAGTGTGATCTCCTGTTGAGAATGAACAGAAATGTATTTTACTCATTTGTAAGTAACAAGTATTATGTAATGTTACATTACCTGTTGTTTGAAGTATCGCCGCTCTTCCTCGTCTATAAGGACTAGGTTTAGATAGTAACGCACGGAGAACTTCTTGTTGACGTCCCTCATGGTGGGTGTCAGCTCGTATCCAGCAAGAAATAAGCGGATGGGGATCGATTCGCCTGAAAAGGTTATAAGGGAGGAAAACCATAATATTAAAAATGAAAATTCTTAATTAATTAATCACCCTCATGTTGTTCCAAACCCATAAGACCTTTGTTCATCTTCGGAACACAAAGTAATATATTTTTGAGAAATTCCTAGAGCTTTCTGACTTGTGTTTGCACGATTATGACAAAAATCATAATTGTCAATTACTCCCTTGAAATTGTAATTTTTTGTAATTGCGAATGTTAATTGCGTTTATCACAATTTACATTGAATGATGTTCACACCATTGTTTGATGCAGCTGCATGTTGTATTTTTATATGTAAATAAACAAGCTAAAAAAAGCTTTTCAATAGTTTTAAGTAGAGGTCGACCGATTTATCGGGTTTGCCGATTACTCGGCACCAAAAGTTGATTGCTGGAACAATCGGTTATCGTCAAAAATCCATGCTGATAGTTTTCCGCGTTTCGTCCAACATTTCCAGAACTGTTCTGAGTGTCACTTTATGAGCATTTAACTGTTTGATTTGAATAAAAGCATCATATCACATGCACAAAATTGTAAAGATAATCACGGCAACCCGTGAAAATAAAAGTCCGTTTTTTAAGTATATTTTTCAGTAGAATGTACATAGCCTACTACTACTACTAAAATGAAACAAACATTATTTAAGGAATAATCACTCAACATTTCTTCCATGTTTTAATTGTAATAGTAAATCCCCTTTTTTTGCCCTTCCCCCAAAAAAGTTTGCTTAATTTTCAGTAATTAAAAGACAAATAAAATAATGTTTCTTGTCTTGATTTGATAACAATGAACATGTAAATATATTTACAATGTAATTTTTGAGGGGGAAAATTATTAGGCTTCTTTATAAAAAAAAAAGAAAAAAAAAAAAGAATTAAGTTGTTTTATGTGTTCAAATAATTAGACATGCTAAAACAGAATTTGGTAAAAATAAAAAAATTTATATTGAGAAAAAATAAAACATTCCATAGGGCCCTAATAATGTATTTTTTGTTAAATTTTTATTAAAATGATGTCAAAATGTATAAGTTTCATTATTTTAATTAATTAGACTTGCTTTATGATTAATAAAATTTAATTTAACTATTAAAAAAGGATGGAGAAATTTAAATGGAAAAAACAGAATCCAGAAAAATTTTATAATGGAATTTGGAAATAAATAAAATGGAATTTAGGTGATTTCATAGTGCCCTATTAGAGTGTGGTAATTTTAACATTTACTATTAATATTACTGTTATTATTATTATTAATACTTTTATTATTATTACTACTACTACTACTACTACTATTAGTATGGTTCAGTACAGTTTTTTTTTTGTAAGTGAAGCACTATTTTAGTTTTTGTTCAGTATCCATTTTAAAAACTATCGGTTAATTAATTGGTATTGGCCAGTGTGGTCCAACCTAGCTATTGGTATCAGCAAAATCCAATATCGGTCGAACTCTAGTTTTAAGCCTCAAATGTCAACTAAAGTAAAAAATTTTAATGGGATTATAATGTTATACTAAAACAATGGAAAAACCCTTAAGATAACATAGAAAATAAAAAAAACACATCTTAAGCATGCAGAACAACATAATTGGATTTTGAACGATTCATTGCCGCTTTGAACGATTACGTTTTTTTTGGCATCCATAATTGTAATTGCGATTAGAAATTAAATTAATTGTGCAGCCCTATCTCTGACCCTCCATAGACAGCAAGGGTCTTTACACAATCAAGGTCCAGAAAGGTAGCAAAGACATTGTTAAAATAATGACAGAATTTTTTTTTTTGGTGAACTATTCCTTTAAGTGCATGTGAAAATAATGGATTTCAGAAAAGTATCTTAACAGAAGCCACAAAAAGTTAATACAATATGGACTTATAATATAGTAACATAATATAATACAGATGAAATGTTTAGCTTTACCTCTCACTGGTGCCCCATCCATGATCTCATATTTGGCAATGGTGTCATTTTCATGGTACACACTGGGTCCTGTTCCAGTCGACTCCCGTTTTATTATACCGATCTCCATGTGTTTAATCTTTATCCTTACAAGAAGGAAGTAAATCTTTCCTACGATAACATCCCTCAGATGGTATCTAAACAGGACGCAAGAAATAAAATTATGACAAGAAATTATATTATAAATAAAAAACATTAGATTTTACGACTATTTTTGCATTGTGACATTTAACAAATAATATATACCATATTTTCCGGACTATAGGTCACACTTTTTTTCATAGTTTGGCTGGTCCTGCGACTTATAGTCAGGTGCGACTTATCAAAATGAATTTGACATAAACCGAGAGAAATGAATCAAGAGAAAACATTACCGTCTACAGCTGCAAGAGGGCGCTCTATGCTGCTCACTGCTCCTGTAGTCTACACTGAAAACAGAGCGCCCACTAGTGGCTGTAGACGGTAATGTTTTCTCTTGGTTCTTGGTTCTACATAAATGCGACTTATAGTCCAGTGCGACTTATATAATGTTTTTTTCCTCGTCATGACATATTTTTGGACTGATGAGACTTATACTCAGGTGCGACTTCTAGTCCGAAAAATACGGTAATTATATATGTTGTATGCAATATTATTAAGCACATTCACAACATCTCTCTAGTTATCTATCTACACACACATTTCTTTACAAAATAATAATTATATTAATGGTACAACATGGATACTCACTTGGATTTGTTGTATTCAAACTCAATATGGAGACAATCTTCAATTCCTACTTCCATCTTGATGGAGGAGTTCAGCTCTGGATAGGTGCACAGTGTCTGCACGACTATATCCATCTCTTTACTGATATCATTCAGCCTTCTGCTGATTGTTGCTCGCAGAAAGTATCTAAACAGATCAGAATGAAGAAATTCAGGAACGTTCTTTGCTTCCCAACAAGACATTTTACACACTGTACATTCAGGTACTGACTCCATGCTGTTATAATGTTGTACACTACCAGACAAAATGTTTGAACAGTAAGACTTGTAATGTTTTTTTTTTTTGCTCACCAAGCCAGTAAAGTACAGTAAAAACAGTAACATTTTTATTTTAAATTACTGTTTTCTATTTTGATATATTTTAAAAAGTAATTTATTCCTGTGATTTCAGAGCTGAATGTTCAGCATAATTACTCCAGTCACATGATCCTTCAGAAACCATTCATACATTCTGATTTGCTGCAAAAAAATAAAATAAATAAAAATAAAAACATTTATTATGTTAAAAACTATTTTTTGTAGGTTTCGTTGATGAATAGAAAGTTCAGAAGAACAGCCTTTATTTGAAATATAAATTTTTATCTTTATCGTCACTTTTGATCAATTTAAAGCATCCTTGCTAAATAAAAGGATTCATTTCTATAATTTAAACCCCCTCCAAAAAAACAAAAACTAAATTATTATATATGTACTGACTCCAAGCTTTTGAAATACAGTGTATAATAGAACAAAAGCTTTTTTATTTCAGATAATATACAAAAATATACAGATAGATACAAAAAAATACTGAAATAAATGTACTCAACTGTTTTAAATATTGATAATAATAATAATGTTTCTTGAACAGCAAATTATAATGATTTCTGAAGGAGCATGAGACACTGAAGACTACAGTAATGATACAGAACATTTTAGCTTTGATCACAGGAATAAATTACATTTTAAAATAATTTCAAATAGAACGCAGTTATTATACATAGAACAATATTTCACAATATTACTGTTTTTGCGGAATTACTGATCAAATAAATGCAGGATTTAAAAAACTAACAAAAACTTTTGACTCCCATAATGTTCTGGGTTTACAGAACCAACACTACCTATAGTTTTCCTTCATGCACCAGTTTTAAATGCTTTCTGGTTGATTGGTAACTTTAGTAATTTACCTCAGTTTGACATTCTGGCCAGTGTAAGACTCATAGGGCTTTTCCACATGAGTGAACTCGAAGTCAAAGGTCTGGGACTGTGAAAGCTCACCAGGTCGAGCAAGATCCTTCACTAACGACACAAACTCATGGTGGTTCCCTCTGTCATAGTACAGCTCTGTGAATCACACGACATGTGTGTGTGTATATATACATAACGTTACATAAAACACCAGGACTGTTTCTAAACGTCCATTCACACACGGCTGACTCACCAATCTGTCCGACGAACTCGATTTTGATCCCGTTATGCTCCAGCCTCTTTCCAGGAGTCTTCAGAGTCACGTTAACTTTCCCACTTACAGTTTCACCATCGTAGAAAAGCAAATATTTGTCCTTTTTGCCATCTTCGGTTCTGTGCTCAGCTTTCTTCCTGGTCTCGGCGTCATTCAACACGATGTCGATCTCCGCGGTCTGTCCGAAGCCGAAGAAGCTCATGTCTGATGGACGGGTGTCAGTGTCACTGCTGTATGATCACAGATCACCCGATTGATTGACAGCAGCTACAGGTTCTCTAGCGCGCGGATGCTTACCTTTTACCAAGTGGCCTTCAAAAACGAGCGCATAAGATATTTGACTGTTTTTTTATTATCCGCGATTAAGTGGATATATCAATATATTATGCTTGAAATCTAATACTTATTTCTGTCTGATTTCATTAAAGTAGCTCAATTTAGAGCATGACAGAAGTCAGGAAGGATATTTGCCCATTAAACAAAAAAAACTCCCGCACTTCCTTGATCTTCCTGCTGGGGTAATTTCAAAATAAAAGTTCTTTATTATTTCATAATAGAAGTCTCTGCAGCTCTGAGATTGGGAAACAATGATGTGATCATTTAATAGAAGAATTTCTTTATTATTAAATAACAACGGTAAAAGAAAACCGATTACATGATCACATTTACTGTACACATACATGGTCACTTATTTTAACTGTACCTGAGAATATTATAATTTTAGCATACTGTAATGGATTATTTATTGAGGGTACAATAGTGTAGAGGTGTAAAGAATTAAACAGCTTGGTGGTAATGCTATTCAGATTTCATCTCTAATAATATTTTGATTTCACATCACACAAACCACACATTAAAGATAATAAAAAAATAGTTGGACAACTGTTTAACATGTGACACATTTCCTTATAATAACATACACTGTAAAAAAATTCTCAATCAATATTTTTCTTGTTTTACAATAAAATATATCGAAACATTCATAAAACAAGACACATTTACATCCTTGCGTAAGACGTCTTGAATTGTTAATTTTTCTTACACATATTTTATGAATAAACTTCACTAAATTGTGTTAGGTTATGCTTAAAAAAAAAAAAAAAAAACATTTTGTCAGAAAACGAATATTGATTGGATAATTTTTTTTGCAGTGTAACTTTAAAAATGAAGGATATACATTCAACATTTAACCATAGCTGGAATGTAAGGTAATTTCATAAAGTATTTGTTATATTATAAAGTAAAATACAGAATTGTTTGAATATATTGTGGCTGAGCATCGCCAGTTCCAGAAGATTTTTTTTTTTTTGTGATGCCAGTAAGAAACTATTATGGACCCCAAAGAACCTTTCAGCTTCTTAAAATATTTTTTTTCTTAGTGTAGAAAGAACCATTTGTGGAAGGAAAAGGTTCCATGGATGTTACAGGTTCTTCATGGAACCACATATAATACCTTTATTTTTAAGAGTGTGAGTTTATTATTAACTGCTTAATTACACCAAATTTAGCTTCTCTTTGTCCATTGACTGGCTGGCAGTCAATATAATGAATCTGCTAAGATCTGAGCCTTAAACAAAAAGGTACAATAAAATGTTTTGCCATCAAACACTTTGAATAGTTTGATAAGAGATACTGTTTTTACTTTTGTTTACATTTTGGATTATACAGTATCTGGCCCCAGTCTGAGAGCACATTTAAATTTTACTTAGGTATATCTATTAGATTTGCCTATTCATTAAATCAGACAATTTTAGGGATAGTTCACCCAAAAAATTAAAATTTGATGTTTATCTGCTTACCCCCAAGGAATCCAAGATCTATGTGACTTTGTTTCTTAAGTAGAACACAAACGGCGATTTTTTAACTCAAACCATTGCAGTCTGTCAGTCATATAATTGAAGTGAATGGGAATCACCGCCTAAACATACAATAAAACTAACAAGATGTGTAAAGACACAAATCGATCGATTCCCATTCACTTACATTATAAAACTGATAAACTGCATTGGTTTGAGCTAAAATCTTGGTTTGTGTTCTGCTGAAGAAACAAAGTCAACTTCATCTTGGATTCTCTGGGGGTAAGCAGATAAACATCACATTTTCATTTTTGGGTGAACAATCCCTTTAAGATCAAACCCAGTTTCTCTTTTTCATTTGCTTTTCTATAAACAGTCTGCTTTTAGACAGTGGGACATGTCATGAGGAAGACTAATATATATTGTCATAGTGCCTCACGTTACTCATAAGAAGTTGGAAAAAAGTCAATTTAATGGTCCAATTACATATATAGCTATGTTTTAAAAATAAAATGAAAGGACAATGTTGATTGCTTCCACATAATCAGTTTTATTCTTGTGACACGGCCCACAGTCTAACTACTACTCTGGAGTGAACTACAATATACCTAGACATTATAAACAGATTAAAACAATAACACAGAGTGAAAAAACCTGGACAATATGTCCAAAACGTATAAAACAATTAGAAAGCATTGAAGGTCACTTAAACACAGAAATGGCACTCTGAAAAACCCACAAGTGCGTGATCTGTATCTAGAGGGATATTTCAAAAATGAAACTAAGTAAATGAATCATCTTGCACAACCAAGTCTACTGACTTTACGGAGATTGAATCTCAAACTAAAAGGCTACAAATGTATAGTGCATCAACTCAATAACTACTACTGAAACACTAACACATAAAATCCTCTTCTCAAAAGTGACCCAGATAAAACAGTCTTGGCATGGCATTGTACACATTTACACTGACAGGATAGTCACACATTATAATTCCAGCGGGAAATATAATATTTACCTTGAAGAAATGTCAATTCTTGCACTGGTATTATGTGTTGACTACTTTAGGGCAAAAATACAGCAGCACCTGGATGCAGTTGCAACCTAGCTATAATTTGAACAGCAACTGATCTTCAGAAATTCACAATTAATTGAAAAAAAAAAAAACATCTTTTATGTTACTTCTTAAGTTCAGTCCTTTTCAATTTGCTGAAACAATGATTTGTTACTGAACAAGATGCATGTAATAGCGATAAATCGTAGTTTTGTTCGACTGAATGTCACTTTTCTATATAAACTGTGGAGTTTTAAGTAAACCTGTGTTTGTTTGAAATCAAAATAAGGGGAGTAAAAATTCCCTGTTTAACACAGTAGTTTTCCTTTCTGTAATAACTTTGGCAAGCCATGACGCTCAAGTCGCACCTCTGCGTAAAATCCACAATTTGACAGTTCAGAAGTCAGCTCGCAAGGCCTTCACACAGCTTAAGTGCTCGTCTCCTTTTCCTTTTTAATTTTAAATGACAAAGGAGGACTTGTGGCGGAAATGCCCCTGAGGAAAAACAGAGAGCAGGCAAATGATCTGTAGTTAAAATGTGACACTACAGAAGCAAAACATAAATCCAGCCGAGATTATTCTGAGGATTGCACTAACAACACTTTAAGCTTGGCTTGTATTAATACAAAGACAATATCTGCAGTCAGAGAAACGGCGTGGTGTAATCTGAGAAGGTAAACACTAACAGATCTTGAATGATATTTCATCCATCCTCCAAGAACATTTCAAAGTGTTGACTACAGCTTCTAAATGTACACTAATGAATGACAATGATATCTGTGGTGCTTTATCACGTCACAGATCCACACAGCCTTACCTCATCTGGACGGGTGTAGTCCATCCTGTTGTCATGCTGGGGTACTTTGTAACTGTATGAAACAGAGCATTGCAATCTTACCAAAAGTGCATTCAATTCCAGATCAAATCAGAGCAGTCCTTAAGGTTCATTTTGTGGTTAAGTTTTTTACTCACTCGGTTTCCCTGTGGTCTTTGCAGGAACAGTAGCCGCTTTTCTGAATCTGACAGATCCCCACAATGACAAATATAAACGCTGCCACTCCACCTAAAACCTTCAGGAATATTCCAACAATGTCCAGATCATCTAGAAAGAAATTACATTCAAATGAATGAAAGAGAGTGTCACCCGATTCTTCAGAATTCATCATAATAAGCTGATTTAGTTCTTAAGAAACATTTACTATTATTAACAAAGTATAATAATATATCAAATGTATTTGTGGTTGTTTTCCACTAAAAAAATAAATGCACTGGGAACATCATGAGGGTGAATAAATCATTTCTATATTAAAAGCTTCATCATTATTTCAAAGTGCAGCTACTGACCAGCATATTTACGAGGCAAACTTACACACTTCCATGATCTGAGGACTGCATTTTGACCATCCTGCCTCGTTTCTGGCCTGGCAATAGTATTCACCTGCATCCTCTTTCTTCACCGACCGCAATTTCTGTGGATCAAATGTAAATCATACACTTAGCAAAAGGCCAGTTAATATTAAAACTGGTAAAATACAACAAGAAAAATCCATTGAATTGGCCACAAAAACAAAAAACAGACAAGCTTAATCTAAGCCTCAAATTGTTATTAAACAACAAAGACATATAATTAAAGGGTTCACTCAAAGATTCTGTCATTAATTACTCATCCTCATATCATTCCAAACCTGTAAGACCTTCATTTATCTTCAGAACACAAATTAAGATATTTTTGATGCATTCCGAGAGCTCTCTGACTCTCCATTGACAGTAAGGATCATAACATGATCAAGGCTCAGAAAGGTAGCAAGGAAATCTGTCAAATAATCCATGTGACATCAGTGGTTCAACCATAATTTTAAGAAGTTACGAGAATACTTTTGGTGTGCAAAGCAAACAAAAATAATTACTTAATTCAGCATTTCATCTTCTGGCAAAGTATGTATGCATGTACACACATTGCATATGTTGTTTACGTATGTGATACTCTAAAAAATGGTGTCGGTGATGGAGAGGAGACAAATTGTTAAATAAAGTTGTTATTTTTGTTTTCTTTGGCACAAAAAGTATTCCCGTAACTTCGTAAAATTACGGTTGAACCACTGATGTCACATGGATTATTTTACAGATTTCCTTGCTACCTTTCTAAGCCTTGATCGTTTTATGATCCTTGCTGTCTATGGAGGGTCAGAGATCTCTCGGAATTCATCAAAAATATCTTAATTTGTGTTCCGAACATGAACGAAGGTCTTACAGGTTTGGAATGACATGAGGACCACGTACCATTGGCTAAATGTCTGATGCATATGGCACACAAAAATGGAAACAAAAGTGGAAATCCATCGGATTGGTTGAGTTATACAGGATTTCCATGAGACGTGTGTTGCGTTCTTTAATGTTCCTCCTGGAAACAAAGATGCAAAAAGAATGAAGAAAGCCGTCGTGTTTGCAACTGTGATGACGAGCGCTTATTAGGATCAACTAAACACTAGATTTTCAATAGTATGTGTAAAATGTACAGTACGCGGCATAGAGTCCGAGAGTCTGTTATTGTGGCGAAATTTCCATGCCCCGAAACATGCCTCTGCATGAAACAAACTGTGATTGGTCCTTTGAAATGTCGGTGTCAAAATGAAGCCTACGTTTGCAATTTTTTTGCTATACTAAAATACTTTCTCCATTCCAGTTTGGTGTTTTAAATAAATGTAAAATTAATGCAATCCATTCAAATGCAGATTATTTTTTTAAAGTGTAAACACAGCAAAACAAATAATTATTTTTTGCAATTCCGATGGTTGCGCAGTAAAAAAAACGTAAGTGGTTTTTACTAGCATGTCAGCACAAAACACTTACCAGTGAACCAGTCTCAGTGTTCATGGTGTATGAAGAATTGTAGAACTTGCTGCTGGTTCTTGGGTCTTCTGGCAGCTCTTCGTTGTTTTTGAACCACTGATACTGTGACTGTGGAAAGCCTTCGTTCTCAATACAGCGCAGTTCAATGCTTGAACCCACCGTAACCGCCTCCGGCACACTACACCTGGGCATCACCGGCTTCACTGCAACACATCCACAACAAAACAGCAGCTTTTTTCAAGGTTTCATTAAGTATTTAGAATAAATAACCAGGGTGAATTGTCATTTCAGACCAAATTTAAATAAAGTTTAAGAGAACTGCAAATGTAAAACAGCATTCCCATTACATATAATACTGCATCGCAAATTGATCTGCTCAACATATTCATCCTCCCCTCAAGCCCACTAAAACATTTTTGTCCGGACAGTTCAATCAATTCTGTTCTCATGGGGCATTTCAGTGCAGCATTACTGAGAATTATAACCATGGATTAAACCTCGCAGAATGTTCCCCTTGCTGAGCTTGGGAGGAACTATTTCAGCAGTACCTCTTACAGCGAGACTGATTAGTATTTCATCAAAGGGCTTCTGGTCGTCGATGGCCGCCACCTCACAGCGATACTGAGCCGTGTCCGATCTGCTGGCGTTCAGGATCAGAAGGTTTGCAGGCTCTCTCAGCAAAGCCCTGTGCTCCAAGTCACCTGAGAACATAACGCAGCTCAGCTCAGTTGAATTGAGCTTAAACACAGTCATCAAATAAACAGCATTATTATCTGAGAGAAAGAAGTTGTTACCTGAAATTTTATTTTGGAAATAGACATAGCTGGGTACACCATTTTTAATTTTCTTCCATTCAATTCTGGGATTGTTCGTAGAAATGGACTCTATCAAGCAGGTCAACTCAATCGCTTTAAAGAGACAAGAAACAGCCTATCAATTTATGCAGAAATTAATGAAGTAATCTTCAGTGTTGGGAAGGTTAATATTTTTTACTATTTACTATATAACTATTACTATACTATAGAAATTCAGCATTAGAATAGCATTGCTTTACTAAATGACCTTTAAATGGCAGGAGGCATCAAGCATATCAAAATGCAAAGCTATAAATTAATATTATTTAACATATTCTAGCTTCCCATTCACATTTTCATAAGTAACTGTAATTTAATTAGCCCTACACATTTTTCTCTGTAACTGTAATGGAGTACAGTTACATTTATTTTATAAGCATATACATATACATGTAACTAGTAATATTACTAAACAGCTTTATATTAGACTTACACTCAAATTCATTTGTCCATACTGATTTTTCAGTTGTTCTGAGAATAACAGCAGAAGCTGTACTGTTGCCTGCAAGAGATGACAAAGAACAGATAACCGATCTGTCAAGGACAGTACAAAAATAAGACATTTGTATACCAATGTGTACCAAAAAGGTATACTTTGTATTTTAAACAATGTTATATAAAATACGTAATAAAAAAAGTAAATAATTTATTAGACATTACTGCTTTAACAATCTCATTTTGTGTTGCCTCTTCACTCATTTATAATAATTTATTAAATGAACATCTTAAATATAGCTCTTTTAAGATGTTTCAATTATAATATTTGTTGTACTGGCTTTAATGTATTCTGATTTTAATATATTGTGTGCAGGCAGGAACATTTTTCATCACTGCACTACAGTATTGAGAATATGATGAGAATCATTGTGGAGAATTAATATCGGATATGACCCAATCCCAGACATGTTTTTTTTTTTTTTTTTTATAGTTTCATTTTTAAAAACAAAAAAAGCCTCTACAGTATTTTATACCTACTTCTCTGATTATTTTTTTCTGTTTTAATGTAAAAGACGAAAAAACCTGATGAATTTTTGTAATGGGTGACTCAGTTTAAGATTTTTATGGTGTTTATGGAAAGCATAATGGAAGAATAAACTTTGTAAGTATCTTGGGGAAACTAGATCCGGACCTGAACACATTTCTGTTGAAAATTAATGGATATATTTAGAAGAGCTTGTGTGTTTTTTCAGTTATTAGTCTGTCTGCACTAACTCAGAAAGGCCAGAAAGTGTGACATAATGAAAAGGCAAATATGAAACAAATTATTGGCAAAGCCTGACAGTCCCGATAGGCTTCACTCATATGAGAAAATAATTTGGGGTTTAGGGCATTTGCTATTTCCAGATGCATTTTCCACTTTCACATAATCTCATGAAATCCACAGAGTGTATTTACAGTGATCCATATGTGATAATCTGTGGCTTTAGCATCAGATTAAAATCGTACCATATGGACTTAGACAGACTTCAGTTTGCACAAGCCCAACATCGGTGGTGTTATATCATCACCTAGACTGTCATCTCGAGGAATAGCTACACATGGGACGGTTCTGACAAAACGGATGAACTGAATCCTGCTGCATTTAACCGCTGTAAAGAGGCACTTTATGGAAGACTAGAGCAAAGAATCATATTGCCACAGCTGGAGGACTTCAAGGTTTCCGGTGACGTTTCCAAGGCTGACTTTCCCATCGCATGCATCATGATCTATTTTTACAACTGCTGTTGACATTTCCAGATTAGATAAGCTACATTATCCACCGCTGGGAAGCATGCAGTCACTGTATGGAAGTGACAATGTTAGAAAGGTCCCTGTTTACATCAAACAAAAGAATGTTGCATAAATATTAGATTCATTTTTTCTTTTAAGATTAGGAAAAGCTAATGTTATGTTGGAAAAGCAAGTGTGTAAATTGTAAATCAAATCTCTGCATTTGAAGATAATACTTTTTTATTATAATTAAATAATTAATTATTTTTTTTATACTGTTATCACATTATTTTTCTTTGTGTGTGTGTGTGTGTGTGTATATATATATATATATATATATATATATATATGAGAAGAATGTGTATGAAGAACATAACTGTTAAACAGTTTAAAAAACACAAATCCTAATAAAACATTTCAGCATTTTCACTCTGAACAACATAACAAAAGCCCCCCTTTTAATTTGTTTTAATTTATGTTAATTATGTTTCCGGTTTATGGTTGTTTTGATGTCCTACTTGGTGAATAATTACTTTGCAAGACAATAGCTGATTGTTGTAGCATTTTAAAAGACAAACAGACTAACTAAAAGTGCTTTTTCAGAATTGACAAAGAAGTGACCTAAAAATTGATGGGAAAAGAAAGAGTGGGAGAGAAGGGGGAGGTTGTGGTGTGATCTTTGGCTTGAGACATTCTTTAGCGCGTGATTGTTTACAAAAACTCTTCTCCACAGTTCTGACAGCACTTTCTAAGATACAAAGATCCCGTCACTGGACAAAGTGAAAATGAAGGCTGAAGTTGAGCCCATTTTAAAATAGTTTGGTATTCAGGACACTTTGACCAACAGCAAGGGCTTTGAGAATGAATGAATGAAGCTACACCTCTTCACACATCACACAACTTGCACAGAGGCACATTGTGCTGAGAAGAAAATGAAAAGATCTGGTGGAGTCCAATAACATGTGACCTGCAATACCTCAAAAACATGTCAGCTACAATGAAATAATTCAACAATGATCTTAAATAGTTCATTTTCTTGTGAAAAAGAAGTGAGCTTAAGTGTACTGAATGTGCACTTACAGTGTACTTCAAATCTTAAAGCATATTTCTTTAGAAACTATATTAATACTGTAATATTTCTGAAATAAAAACGTGTACTTAAAAAGAGTACACTTTAATGTCTGTTTCTTAACACACATAATTCAACTTTTAAAAAGTAAGCCCTGTAATGTCAATTTAAAAGATTTACTTTAAAGTACATTGAAATTATAATGTTTTTGTCGTGATTGAAGTACACTTATTTTAATGTGTTGATGACACTAAATAATAGAATACTGCACTAAAGCACTTGATATTCAATATATTTTAAATTTACTAAATTGCATCATCATTAATGTGTAATTAAAACTATATTTCATGACATTCACATTTTAACTGAAATGGCATTAGATTTTAGTTTACCATATTCTTGCCAGTACACACTATATTTCAAAAGCAACAGACATAATTATGAATTTACACAAGTCAAAGTTGAACTAATTACATTTAATATATATTTAAACCACAATACATTTTCATTTCATTGTAAATAACATGGAATTATATTCAGTTAGTAATTGTTTCTTCTTTTTAAACGTACACTACGTTACCTCTTATTTATTATTTTTTTTTCAATGGTAATCTGATTTAAGCGATTCTCAGTTAGGCTATTAATACACAGACATCGCACAAGCATGAGAAGCATGCTTAGGAATACAAACTAGAGCTGTGTCTCAATCCCTTGTGAACTACCTACATAAACAGCATCTTCCAATATAGAATGTTCCTATTAGAACGTTCGAACGCGCCCAAACAATCCGTCTAAGCGGCAGCTGACTGAGGTTTTGAGACACGGTCGTTGTATTCCACTACTCGTCGATATAAACCAGTTGCTCTAACAGTAGTAAGTTAACGTTCCCATCTTACTAGAAAACGCGAGCTGTGTTTGAGCGTGGCGTTAAATGGCTAGTAAAGCGTTAGCAGCAGCGGTCAGCGCGAGAATGCCATCACACGGATCCACGAGCGCCTGTTCAACAAGACCTAACGTTACTCACTCATACACAGCAAATAAAGCCATCTTACTCACACAGCCACGAGAAGAGCGCCAAGGAAAGCATTTGACGCCGGATCGCCATTTTGAAGAGATTTTTTTATATACAAATTTATCTTAGCTGTCCAGACGACGGGGTGGACAAACTGGAGGATGCTGCCGCTGATGAGTTTCCATAGCTACAAGGACATCTGAGCGGAAGAGAGAGGAGGGGCTCAGGCAGCGCGCGTGGACTTCCGGTTGATGATGAGCATTAATGGTAGATATGTGGATTAAACTTGAAAAGAAGGTATTAAAATAATATTTAAGCGTATTTGAGATCTAAATCAAGAATTATGTAAATATGTGAAAAGTAGTAGTAGGTGTAGGCTATTTCTCGGATAAGAGCGAAACATGTTCACTTGGGCGGATATCTGTTTATTTTTTTCTTCTTCAATAGTTTAAAAGGGATTTGTATTTAAAAGGGAGTTACCAAAGAACGGATGCATTTGTATACAAATTTATCAGTCGAATTAATGCGTCTAGCGTAATTTTCACATTTCAACACCAGATGGCAGTGTTGGGGAGGATAGAGATAATATCTAGGGCCATATACTTTATTCTATATTTAACAAAACACTCCTTGTGCAAACAATCACTGGATTATTACAATTAATGGCAAAATGAATGTTTTGAAATGTAAACTGATATTTCCTACTGACCCACTACAATGAAATATATTAATATTTGACTTAAACCAATTTTTTTTTTAGCTGGGGAAAATACTGTGTTCTAATTATTTTGGCCACCACTGTATAAAATATTTTTTTATTCACTTGTCCTTTTTTGTGTGAGTGTAGCACACAGTTTTCATATCACGCTAAACATGTCTTTTTATTAGCCTAAGACTCTTCACCTCTTATCCAAGTGAATAAACCAGATTCTTTAAACAGAATCTTAATTAGCAAAAGGTTCATATATTGTTTTGATGATTACTGTAGTATGAGTGGATGAGAAGTGTGTGATATTTCAAGCAATCAAGACTTTTGCATATAATTGTTTGAGATGCCAAAAAAGGCAGTAAAATATAACACCATAACAGCATTTGTCTGCATCTGACACCTCGTTACACATTTTTTCTTTTTTATGCCTAAATGCTAAAGAAACAATAAATTACAAGGAAAGAATATGCTTATCTTTACTTCAAATAAAAATATAACCTTTACTAATCGTTTTTAGAGAAAAACACATAAAAAGAAGTAGAATCTACACACTGCAGTAAATATTTATTAAATATTTGGTATATCACCACTTTTATCAACCACTTTTAATTCACACACACACACACACACACACACACACACACACACATACACACACACACGAAACACTGTGTATAAAATGGAAAGGACAGTCATATAGAATTATGAGTACAGGTCAAAGGTCACACTGAGGGATTAAAAATGTCTTTGATGTTATGTTAAGAATGTCTTTGTGTGTATTATTAGTTTATTTAATTGTACCAATTCCCTGGTCACTGCATTTTTATTTTTTTTTCAAATTTAATTTATTTGTCATATTATAATTTTAATGCATTATTTACTTCTTGGGCTCAAACCACACCATGTCTAACAAGGGGCTTAGATTATTATGTTGTACAGTACTTTCACAGAAGCAAACTATGAGAATCAATTATTAATTGGCATTTTATTTAGGACAATTCATCTAATTAGTCTTCATTAGAGAAGAACATAGCATATGGATCACACAATTGCAGGCTTTCATTTCATCGACTAGTATTTCATTCTTATATAAAACATTTTTTTGCATTTAGAAACACAGTCGTGCCACTGGAGCACAGCCGAAGAGACAGTCTGCAGTCACACCCCCTCTCGCCACTGTTACACTGTGTTTGCACACACTGCCACCAAACTGTCCAGCTCTATCAGCACCTGCTGCGTCAGAGTATTTCAACACTATTTCTAGGCCTGTTATATATTTATTTACTGTATATATGAGGCATGATGTCTTAAACACGCATCCACATGCATTTTTGTGCGTGCAGTGAAATGCCTTCCTGGATGGACTCATCCAACGGTGCACATGAATCTGAAGATCATTTTAACATCTACTTGATCTGCATCATCAGAACATATGTGACCAGGATACCATGGCAACTATCTCAGGTGCTCTGGCAAGCTGGAAACAAGGCCAAAGGAATCTGTTTCCCAAGCCTGCATTAGTGTTAAATGGTGTTACACCTCACATCAAAGGCAAACACGTGGAGGAAGATGCTATGGTCATTTTTTAGATTAAAGTGCTGATAAGAGCTGTTTGCTATATCATTCAGCAAGATAAGTCAAAGTTATTTGTAAAGTGCATTTCACAATACAAATCATTTCAAAGCAGCTTACAGAACGTCATATGTCTATAACGCTTGATGATATATACCAATGATAAGTGATCTCCTGAAAGTATTACCCCCACAGTAATGTGTGTGTGAGATTTAAATGTTGATCGGTGTTGTTCTTAGCAAGAGTAAGTGATTCTAATTAATTATTCATATACATTTTTTTTTGCATATGTCCAATATCCGTTTCGTATATACTGACAGCCACCAAAAAGACAGAAGGTGATAAAAAAAACAACAACAACACATATTATGAATCAAAGTTCATCACAAATAAAGTTGAGGTAACACAAAAATTTTGACTTGAAATAAGGAAATAATGCAATCAACATTAATTTAACAACAAAATGTAATATTAAACTCTAGGTGGCTACATAACTGATACGAAAAAAAACAAAACAAGATGTTTAAAAAAATAAAATAAATAAATAAACGTGAGCTGTTGCACAGGGAATTCTGGGAATGCCAATTTATGGTTTTAAACTATAGATCTTAAGATGTCTTGTTCTTTTTCACTTCCAAAAACGGTGAATTTAGCAGAATTTTCTGTAAAATGATAAAAAATTTCCCATTAGATGTATTAAAAATTTCCACCACATATAGTAAGAGAGCTTGCTGTAGTTAAGTTTTATTGTAGCAATTTTGCTAATAAAATCAAAATTTTTTTTTTATTACCGTGCAGTCAGGATACGTGATGTCCTTCCTTAATGCACCTGTTTGATTTGTTATTTTTTTCCACTATGGAGCCCCCTTCAGTTATATTCAGTTATCGTAAATACACTGTAAAAATTGTGTTTAACATTTTAGTTGTTTCAAAAGTTCAGTTGTTTGCAAAATAAATGAATACATTACAGTTTCCAAATTTGTTCATTCAACTTAACATTTTAGGGTTCACTATCTCCAACCAGTTTGTAAGTTGACTGAAGTTGCATATGTGCCTCCTCAGCTTCAAAAAAATGTGTTGAATCAATTCAATATTAATATCACATTCTCAACATCACTTATCGCGAGAAGACAGATGCAGGCAGAAGACGTTCTTCAGCCTTCTTGGTGAGCTTCTCCACAAAGTTTGAAAACTGTCTCAATCTACACATTAGTAAATATTTGTAGTTATTGCTTTAATATGTGTAAAATTACGTATGTTAGTATTTTGCTTATATCAAAGATTTTGGTCATATTGTTTTAAACAAGGAGATGCTAGAAAGTCAACACATAATACAACATGTATATGAAGAGCAACAAACACCTCATTTTACTCTGTAGCTCCAGCTTATATTTGTAAAATCTCATGCCGTATGCTTTAGTGTGGATCTCCTGAACACGTCTGGACAGTAGCACTACTATAGCTGGCTTATTATGAGACACATCATTAAAGGATAAAGTGGATTAGAGATTTAGTCATGGGTATTTGGTTTTTTCTATCGCTATATTGGAGGATTTTGCTGTGGACAGATTTACACATATAAATACCTCACAAATGGACATTTTGTCTGGCTTTTAAGCGTGCATGTAATGTACAAAAATGTATATAAGCTTTCCATGTGTCATGTCATTAGGCCTCCTCCATCACAGCACAATCACATTAGGAATTTCACACACCTTCCTGACAGTCAGCACGTTTCTTATGCTTCATGGTGTGTGTTTGGTTGCTTGGTAACAGTGGATTTTCGCCAAGGCTCAATTTATGGCGCTCTTTGATTGCAGCGCATCCATCCACAGCAGTTCCTACTCAAGTTCAGTCTCTGACATCATTAGTACAATGCACTCTGATAATTATGTCGGTAATTAATCAGCAGCATAAAGTCTGTAACATCAGTTGTAGGTCTTGTTTTAAAGTTTTTATTGGTTTACTGCTACTGTGATGCATTATGGCACCCTTATTTTCATATGCATTTTTCACGACATTGGGTGTTCAGATGGTTTTTAACTAGATTGCAGTACACAGATGGCAGCTCAAAGTGTTGGGAAATACAGTTAAACCAACCAACAGAATCAATCTGGCAGCCAAAGAGATTGTTGGTCAGCGACCTATCACAGAACTGGGTTGATTGATTGATTGATTTGCCCTGACATAAAATGCTGAACTGCTAAAATATCAGATGACTTTTAGTTCTGATGTGTTGAAAGGATTTGTAGGTTATTCCTAGTCAGTTGCAGGTGATATTAGAGAGGATTTGATTGGACAAACATTAGGACACGCCCCTGAGTGTATGATCAATATTTTTGGTCTGCTTTCAATTTTCAATGAAAAATATTTCATCCACATTTAGGAGTAGAATGGCATACAGATGACTTCATAGATAGTATGCATGTATAATATTTGAGGTATTTCTGTTAATCTTGTTGTTGTTGTTGTTCATTAAGAACAACATTCACCTGCAGATTCAGTGGCGACAAGGATGAAAATAATGTTATAAATAAGTCAAATAAATAATAATTGTATAATATATGTTAAAAGATTTATATATTAATATATGTGTTAATTATATAATAATAATAATAATATACAAATATTAAACAAATTAAAACAATAATCACAGATAATATAAATAGTATAAAAAGTTTAGGTTTATCATTATTGATTGGAATTATACATTATAGATTCACATATACAATATATATTTAAATATGTCCAAAAAAATAATCAACACTGTTACACTGCAATAACAAAATCAATCCAAAAACACACTCAGTTCATATAGTCAGTGATTTTCAGCACAACATGTGGAATAAGTCATACCCTTTTACTAAGATGCACTAGTTTATTTAAGATGCAGCATAGTAGTGCACTTTCAGCAGCTTAAATATTCAAGTGAAGCTAATGTAAAACCTTTTTGCAGCTACATGTCTGAAATCATGCATATTTGTCTGACAAAACAGCCATATCATTGCAATTTCATGCCTGAACTGGGTGCACGAAAACATGCTCTTTTGCCACATAAGTGAAAGTACACCATGCACAGTTCATGCTCACATACTGACACCCACTCTTTTAAATGGACAAATGAAGTTAAGGGAAAAATGTCTGTTCTGCACAGCATCAGTAGCAGAGGCCGTGACATGCTGCAGTTGCCAAGAGTTAGTCTTTTCTTGGTATTACTTGGCAACCTCTCATCCCTATAGAAACAGAATGTGTCAAGGGCTCACGCTTCAACAATAAATACTCTAGGGTAAAAACACTAAAACTTTTTTGGCTGACATTAAGAACAAAAAGACATTCCCGTCATATTTTTCCCAAAAATGGTTAGTGTCAGAGGCCTTTACTTTTAGCCATTATTTGCTTTTTCTAATTTTTTTTATTTATTTATAAAATATAATAAAAGAAAGCAGCTTTTAAGTTTTTATTTAATTTAAAAGTGTGTATTGGATACAATTTATAATTTAATTAATTTAATTAATTTAATTTAGGCTGTCCAAATTAGGGTTCATTATTTATGTGTTTATCTATAATACAATCAAGTCGATAAGCCTTCCAAACGGTAGATAATTGATACAACTTTATTACAACATGATGGATTTTATCATGCGTGTCCTTGCTTAGGACAACAGATGTTTAGAAAAGCATCTGTTGGAGAGGCATCACTGTAAGCATTGGGAAAGGCTGTTTAATTCCTAATTCAAGCTGCCCTTGTAGGAATCACGTGAGGCAAGGATTACACACATTAGAGCCATTGCATTTTGGCACTTATTCCATGGCAGATGAAGCCCGAAAACAGATAGTTGGACCATGACAGGACTGTCACTGACAAACATTCAAACATGTTTAAAGATGTCTGTCACCCAGTTTTTGACCTAATTTGATTAACTTTGCATTATAATTCATTCCTGTTCTATAGAATGAATTGACTGAATTCAGATATGTTAGTGTAAGAGTGACAGTAAGGCCTGCAGCTATAATTAGTTAATAATTAGTTTTCTCCAAGACAAAATGCAATGGTATTTGATTAAAAGGCGATGAGTCAGCGTTTCTGAAGGTGACAGAGTGATTGCAAATAAAAAAAAAAGTGACACTTTGGCGTTCACACAAAATCATTAAGTGGAAGTCAATAGTATCAAATCTTGGAGAGTACTTAAAGTGATAGTTCACCTAAAAATGAAAATTCTGTCATTAATTACTCACCCTCATGTCGTTCCAAACCCGTAAGACCTTCCTTTTATCACAGAATATTTGTTTTCGGTAGCACTTGTTTAATTTAAAGTAGACATGTCAAGGCTTCTATAGATATCACTCTAATGTCTCTTCGTTGAGTATTCACTGAGTTACAGTTCATTTTAATGACGTGTTTCTTAATAAAGATGACCGCAGACAAAGGCTGCAGACAGCGCACCTTTTTTATCTTTATTTTATATGATCTGTACGATCAAAACTGAAAGTGTAATTTAAGTTATTTTGGGGTTATCAGGAGAAAATGCCTCATAAAGCGTATTCGCGTGAATCGACTCCAGAGGGATAACATCCATTAATCTTTCCATTGAACATAAGATTATTTAAATGTCTTTTAGATCCGTAAAAGTGTTCACTGAAAACTTCTTTGGAAGATTCTTCTTCTATGGAATCCCTGTGTAAACTCTAAATAAAACTATGCAAACTCTGTGTAACTATAAACAGATTTTCATAGTCCTGATTCAGATGATTAAGTCTTAACCAGCTTATGATTGAATACCATTGTTTTCACATACTCTGTGTTTGGAATATAAACTTACAGCACTTGCAGTCTAAATACCCGACTTTATAAACACAGAAATCTGCTATATTAGGACTAAGAATGATTATTTTTAGATTATGAGAATTGGAGATGATTGACTTACAAACCAAATAACACAAGCAATAACAGCTTAATCTGGATGTTATAATGGAGGTTTTCAAAATTTTTCCCTTGTTTTTCGGCATCTATAATCTTAATATTATAGAATAAACCTAAGCAATTAGAAGCGATTAATCTGATGTGTAGTTAAGGCTCACATGCAGATACGTGTGGTGCTTCCGAGCAGAATGATTGTCAAACACAAGCACAGAGAGTGCAGTTTATAGTCTGTATTTTCTGGTTCAAAGCATTCATTATCCTAGATAATTGCTTTCTCATGGGACAGTTTTGTTTCCTTGTGGACTGAACAGACCACAAAGGACAACTGTCTCACAAAATAAAGGTTTACGGTCTGTCTGTACATAAAGCTTTAGTTCAGCTTAAAAATTAAAAGTGGGTTGTTAACTCTGCCTGCAGTCAATGTCCCCTGACAATAGAAAACTTGACATTGGCAAGGACAAACCTGAGATCAAAATGTAAATCTGGGTCCTTATGATTAATGATGTCATGATTTAATGACTGGCATGATTTAGAATTCTAGCTGTTTGATATTGTAGACCATGAACTGTAAAATCAAGTGTCCTGTATTTTCCCAGCCTGACATTTTAAGAACACTACTTCAGAGATTGTTGTTGGCTTTTTCCAGGTGTCTTATGACTTTCTTTAAATCAATGAAAACACAATTTTGTTTTATGTGTTTACTTTGTGAAACCTATTAGATATAGCCTAGCCTAATCTATTAGAATAGTTTGATAAACTATTATCAGATATATTACAGTAAATAAAACCATACAGTGTAATAATATTAGACCCATTGTATTTTGCATTCAACAACAAATGCATTCAACACAAAACATAGATACATCTAAAAATAACAAATAAATAAATAAACGCCTCATTCTTCATCACATACATTCATTTTAGTTTCATACTGATCGGCAGTATTTGAAAACCTATAAGACAGATAGATAGATAGATAGATAGATAGATAGACAGATAGATAGATAGATAGATAGATTAATAAAAGTATGATACAATTATTTTTTTAATTATATTTGTTAAATTTATAATTTAATTACCAAAATTCTGGCATGCAACCGTTTATTGTTTTCTTTACAAGTATAACCTTATTTAGACTTTTTTCTACATGGTGATAGAGAGAGAGTTTCAGACTCTTTTTGTTCCCTTTTTTGGTGACAGTGCCAACAGCAACAACAACAAATATACAATATAATAAAATAAAATATTGTAAAAATAATGTTAGCTAAATAATGCACACTGTAACACATCTAAAACTCTGGCTAAAATACTGGTTGCCACACCCATTGCTTTAGTGTGCATACGTGGTGTGTGTGTGTGTGTATGTTTATGCACTCTTTCCATCAGAATCCAAATGTCATGTCTGAGAGGAAATGTTCAAAAGTGAAGTTTGCAGCCACATTACAAGCTGAATTTAATAAAACCGCACGGGTCAAAGCTCAATATAATGCACGCGCACTGCAGTTTCGTCTACATCTGCGTAGATCCTGAACAACATATGTGCCATTCAAAAAGAGACACAATAGAGAAGATCCAAAGAGGTGCGGACTTTGGTTTCTGTTAATGCGCATGATACTGCAGCAGTTGTACTACACTAGCACACTCCAACTCACCTTGAATAAGAGCATCTGCCATGCCATTTTACTACCAGGGGGCGGATGATTAACCAATACACGCCCCAAAGCGCCTGGCGCTGGCCAATCAGAGCGCGGCGGGGGCGGACCCAATGGCTACATTCCCACACTTGGTTTCACTTTGCACTTCGGAACATCTCCGTCTTCCATAAAGGCACTGGTGCAGGTGCTCTGTCTCTTCGGGGGAGGATGCCATAGGAAGGACGGGCAGGGGAAAAAAATGAAGGAAAACGCTGAGAGAGGAACGCACAGGATATGATAAGCAGGGTATCAGACTGGAAACGAAGGAAACTGAATATGAAAGATTTATTGAAAGGGGTACTTTGAGCTATTATTCCTGGTTGGCAATAGTACTATGATTTGGTATGTGGCCACTTTGATAGCAAGTGTTTTCAGCACCCGAGGAACGGCAGCTCAAGGTGAGTTGAAGTGCAGTATTTTTATTCTGCATCATTTTGGGAAATACGTTTTAATTGTTTTAAGCCTAGATGCGTTACATGCCACTTTTATTTATGCATTCGACAGCGTTATATCCCAATCTATAAATTGTATTATTATATTATTATAATATGCATTTTTATTTCAAGCGCCATGCTCTACCAGTTGAGCTACATGTACATGACAATCAGCGGATTTCTTTAATATATTTAATGCATTATCAAATGCATATATTCAATTGGGATAGAACCTGCTATTCAACCTTTCTGATAGTATTTGCATCATCTCATATTAGGGCATGAGCTAGACAATTGAAGGCGTGTATTGGTCGATATTACAATCGATTGATGCTCTTTTGATGACAAACGCTTTTTGTCTGCCGTAAAGAACATTTGTGCATGCATGCATTGATCATCCATGATGTATGCGTTAATGCATAATAGCACTGATGAAAGACTGTCCAGAATTGCAGTTAGTGTTGAAAAGGGGCGTGCGGCACTGAATGGAGACATGCTGCGATTGTCTGGGCTACTATAGTCTGCCGTGCCTGTTTACACAGGGATATATTTATGCTCTATTTTGTGTGTTATGATGATAAAAGCTCAAATGCATATCCTCGAAACACATATACGTGTATATTTCGGAAGAAACGATGTGCATTGTCTTTTCATTAGCTTGGTTTGTCCTTTTTATTGATATTATATCCTTTCTCGGATATATTTATTATATTTGCAGAGCCCATATTTGTTGTCGAATGGACTGACTTAACCTTGCTTTTTCATCTTTGGCCAGTAGGGGGAGCTATTTCCTCCTTTTACTACAGCGGTCGTCTAATTAAACAAACAGTAATTTAAATGATGCAGTTAACCTTGTAATTGACATCTGCAAAAACAAAATTAAAAAATATAGGCATATATTTCTTTAGTCTATAACAGAACAGCATTTATTCTAATTATTTAACTTTGTCTTACCGTCAAATGTATAATGTATAGTCTATACTTTACTGTAAAACATTAAAATAAAGTTATAAAAGCCCTTTGGGTAAATATTTATACAGTCCAATGTCACCACTTTGAATGTACGTTGAATAAAATCAGTTATCTGTTGTTGTGGGTTGCATATAACAGGGAACCCCAGGCCTAGATGCTTGTTTGAGAGCTTTCTGCCTGTAATTGTATGCACTCTATGAAATAATAGCCGCAGTCCGTTTCCTGTCTCCCAAATCCACCATCAGCCATTTTGAAACTGTTGTTTAGGGACCGTCAAGCACACTGTAATGAGACAGTGTTAGTGCACAAGTGTTATAAACTAGGCCTTGATAAGAGCACCACTCATTGCATTGAGTTTCTCTGATTGACAAAATTATACCACTGTCCAAAATATGTTCGAGCCACAGAGTTTCTTGTGTCTGTTGAATGGTTTGTTAGCTTCAAGACATAAAGTCAGTTTCTTATTTGAGAGTGAATCACAAAACTTCAAAGACAATGATGTATTTGAAAGCAGGCACGTGCACAGGTAGGGCTCAACCTGTGCAGAGCACATGCCCTTTTTGCCCTTACACTCCGAAGTGCCCTTTTTTTGGTGGTGTTTTTTTTTTAATTTTTTATCAATGCTATTGGTCACCCTTTACGTCTGTCTGTCCTTTTTACAAATATTTAGCAAATGAAAGTTCTTAAAACGAGCTTGTGTAAATCTTATTGGATCCTCAAGCTGTCAGTAAGCTGATAACTCCGCCCCCTCTATATTCATTGAATCAACTGAAGTTCCACAGCAGCCGCACAGTAGACAACAGCTGAGCTGAACAAAGTTTTGCGAAGGGTAAATAAATATCTTGTTGTTTGCGTAAGTACTACTAAACACTAGGTCTATAAAGGCTCATATTTTATTTATTTGATGTCTGACTGACTGACTGACTGAGACATGTGGGACGTCGCCTGAGGGAGAGAGGGCTAGCATTTGCCATCTAGTCATAGCCGATACATACCAACACTTAAATAGCCTGTGCATACAGTAGCATTTCATCTTTTATAAAATGCGATTTTTCCCAAATGCATTTTACCACAGGAAAAACTGAGCGCTCCGTCTATATAGCTACAAATCTAGTTTGTAACCTGTAACGTTAGATGAAAATGTAATGTGATGCCGGCAGTGGCAGGCGCCGTCGCCGTTTTAATGACGGCCAAAAAAGAAAATCACATTTCCACACATTCGCTGGTCAAAAACGATATATTGATAAGTAATACAACAACATATAATGTTTTTACCATCGGGAAATCATAACAGGTGCGCCCCCCGGTGTTTCGTACTGGAACTTACACAAAGCGACGAGTGATCCTCGTCATCTACATAACATATTTTTCTAAGAAATTTCTGTTTTGATTTATGATTGCTGATACACTTAATTAATTAACATTAAGGCTAATCATGTTATGGTATACTCTCTGTATAAAATGTAGTAAAACATGGTTTTACTACAGTAATGTAGTAGTAACTAAATTTTTTTTTTTACAGAAGATCACTGTGAAATCTTTATATTTTATCACGCAGAATGTAATTCATGATTCATTCCAAGGCTTCATTTATTTGATCCAAAATACAGCAAAAACAGTAATATTGTGTAATATTTTTACAATTTTAAATCACTGTTTTCTATTTGAATATATTTTAAAATGTAATTTATTTTTATGATCAAAGCTGAATTTTCAGCATCATTACTCCAGTTCAGATCTCTTCAGTGTCACGTGATCCTTCAGAAATGCTTTTCACTGCAACTGTACTTTTCACACTATTTATTTTTTTTTTTTTTCATTGCTGGCTTATTTTAGGGAAAGTGTAGTGAATAAGAGACCTTCAAGAGACCAACATCCCTGGTCCACCACAGTATCAAATTTTTGCCAGGTAGGCGGATACATGTTGGATATGTTATAGTAACAGTATGGCTATAGTTTCTTATAATCTGGAATTGAGTTGGACATAATTACTTAAATTATATTTCAAAAAAGTTTGTCAAAAATACTTGACTCATGGACTCACCTTCCCCTCTTCTCAATGTCATAATCATGTTAACCAAATAATACAAATTAGCTTATAAAACCAAACAGAATAGCTAAAAATGAGAATATATATAATTTTTTTTCTTTGCAAAGTTCATAAAAAAGTGCATAAAGTTCAATAAAAAAAGATTTTGGTTTCTGTTTGGTTTTATAAGCTAATTATTTGGTTAACATGTTTATGTATGATTCAAGTATTTTTTTTCTCTATAAATGCAATTTAAAAAAAGAGGGAGTACACAAGAGCTGTTGTAATTAGGTTTAAAGAAGCCCTTAAAACCCTGTTTATTTATATTATCTAATATTATTATTATGGTTATTAATCATGAATAAATCTAAAGCTTTTGAGACTATTATTTTGTGTTAATTGAATTTGTCATGAAGATGTGACCATGTCTTCCTTTTATGCAGGGTTACTAAATAATCTTGATATAAAAAAGGGAGGGGGGTGCCCTTTTTCAGTTTCAGCACATGCCCCTCAAAAGGTCTGTGCACGGCCCTGTTTGAAAGAACGCGATGCATGTTTGACAGAGAGATTATGTGTTGCAACAAAAGCTGAGGCAGTCAATAAAAAAATGATCTAATCAGAAGTTCCATTAAGGAAATATAATGGCAAGAGTTATTTAAGTGCCATCAATTTTGGTCATATGAACAATAAAATAATGTACACACTAGAGTAGCTTAAAAAATGATCTGAATTTTCCATCTAGGTGTTAAATTGCCCAAGTGATCCTAAAAGACTCCTGTGAGTAGATTTGAAAATCCTTGAAACCTTAGAAGAGCACTGAACCTAAAAAAATCATGTATTTCAATGAGAAAATATCAGCTATGAGTCAATTTTTGGACATAGAAGGGTAAAATACTCATACAGAGTATTTTTTACATGACAGTACTTCTACTGATCTGCTGGATTGTCATCTCAGAAAAGCAAAGTAATGGTGGTGACCAAAGTTTCCCACAGCCTGACACCAAGCATCATCCTCTGCATTGAAAGCCACACACAGAGTGTTACAATAAGCATGGCCAGGGATAGTCTCAGTCTTAATAAAGCTGTGAAGAGCAGCTCTTGGCACAGTTTGCAGATTGTCGGTAATGGACACCTCTGGCAAAGTTCCCTTCCCCCTTACCTTGCCAAGCAGTATTTGTCTGACCTGCAACCTTCTGACCGTTGGGTGCAACCACTGGTCCTGGTTCAGGTAGAGTGAAAACTGACAACTTTCTGAGATCTTGGGTTACGGCTTCACACGTCTAATACTATGTATCTATGATCCTAAAGAGGATAACATGGTCAGGCTTTAAAAAGAGCTATATACATACAGTATTGTTCAAAATAATAGCAGTACAATGTGACTAACCAGAATAATCAAGGTTTTTCGTATATTTTTTTATTGCTACGTGGCAAACAAGTTACCAGTAGGTTCAGTAGATTCTCAGAAAACAAATGAGACCCAGCATTCATGATATGCACGCTCTTAAGGCTGTGCAATTGGGCAATTAGTTGAATTAGTTGAAAGGGGTGTGTTCAAAAAAATAGCAGTGTGGCATTCAATCACTGAGGTCATCAATTTTGTGAAGAAACAGGTGTGAATCAGGTGGCCCCTATTTAAGGATGAAGCCAACACTTGTTGAACATGCATTTGAAAGCTGAGGAAAATGGGTCATTCAAGACATTGTTCAGAAGAACAGCGTACTTTGATTAAAAAGTTGATTAGAGAGGGGAAAACCTATAAAGAGGTGCAAAAAATGATAGGCTGTTCAGCTAAAATGATCTCCAATGCCTTAAAATGGAGAGCAAAACCAGAGAGACGTGGAAGAAAACGGAAGACAACCATCAAAATGGATCGAAGAATAACCAGAATGGCAAAGGCTCAGCCAATGATCACCTCCAGGATGATCAAAGACAGTCTGGAGTTACCTGTAAGTACTGTGACAGTTAGAAGACGTCTGTGTGAAGCTAATCTATTTTCAAGAATCCCCCGCAAAGTCCCTCTGTTAAAAAAAAGGCATGTGCAGAAGAGGTTACAATTTGCCAAAGAACACATCAACTGGCCTAAAGAGAAATGGAGGAACATTTTGTGGACTGATGAGAGTAAAATTGTTCTTTTTGGGTCCAAGGGCCACAGGCAGTTTGTGAGACGACCCCCAAACTCTGAATTCAAGCCACAGTACACAGTGAAGACAGTGAAGCATGGAGGTGCAAGCATCATGATATGGGCATGTTTCTCCTACTATGGTGTTGGGCCTATTTATCGCATACCAGGGATCATGGATCAGTTTGCATATGTTAAAATACTTGAAGAGGTCATGTTGCCCTATGCTGAAGAGGACATGCCCTTGAAATGGTTGTTTCAACAAGACAATGACCCAAAACACACTAGTAAACGGGCAAAGTCTTGGTTCCAAACCAACAAAATTAATGTTATGGAGTGGCCAGCCCAATCTCCAGACCTTAATCCAATTGAGAACTTGTGGGGTGATATCAAAAATGCTGTTTCTGAAGCAAAACCAAGAAATGTGAATGAATTGTGGAATGTTGTTAAAGAATCATGGAGTGGAATAACCGCTGAGAGGTGCCACAAGTTGGTTGACTCCATGCCACACAGATGTCAAGCAGTTTTAAAAAACTGTGGTCATACAACTAAATATTAGTTTAGTGATTCACAGGATTGCTAAATCCCAGAAAAAAAAAATGTTTGTACAAAATAGTTTTGAGTTTGTACAGTCAAAGGTAGACACTGCTATTTTTTTGAACACACCCCTTTCAACTAATTGCCCAATTGCACAGCCTTAAGAGCGTGCATATCATGAATGCTGGGTCTTGTTTGTTTTCTGACAATCTACTGAACCTACTGGTAACTTGTTTGCCACGTAGCAATAAAAAATATACTAAAAACCTTGATTATTCTGGTTAGTCACATTGTACTGCTATTATTTTGAACAATACTGTATATGTTGAAGTGGAGATTTTTAGCTCGGTGCAGAAGAAATGGGCCTTAAAAGACATTAAAAATAGATAAAATAAATAAAGCGCAATAATAGTAATAATAATAATAAAAACTTAAAGGGATAGTAGTGGAAATTCTGTTGTTAATTATTCACCCTCATGTTCTTGCAAACCTGTAAAACCATCTTTAATCTTCAGAACACAAATTAAGATATAGCCTACTTGATGAAATCCGAGAGCTTTCTCGGTTTTAGGTGAAATACTGTATGTCTGTAAAAGTGCATGTTTTCTTTCCACTAGCCTAAAAAAATACTTTATGAAAAACCAAAAAGCTGAAAATCACAGAATTGACAGATGCGTGAAAAAACAATGTTGTCTATCCTTGTCTAATGATTATTAGGTAGAATTATCTATTCAAAGAGTGTTATTAGGTAGAATTATCTATTCATGAGGGTTTGCAGTGGTCGTCTATGACATCATTTCCTCTATTGAGGCCATTCATATCAAAGACCATTACTCAATTATGCAATGTCCGAACGGACACCTGGAAGACCTACTTCCACTTTTCAAAAAATCCTTAACCACCATGTGCACAGACGACAGACCCAACTAATGTTAAGTTATGAAAACATTAGTCCAATTTTTTAAATGTTTTTTATTATGGTAATGCTACTTTTGAATGTTCTCTAATAATAATATATTCCAAACTTATTTAATGCAGAAATGAAAAACATGCTTGATAGGTGTATGCAAGTCATGCATTTTTAAAGATTTGATACAAGATTTGATACAAGCATTGGATATATCTTTTAAACAAATAAATTAGTAAATATGACAACATGAGCATCATGTCCTTTTGCGAATTCTTAAATGTACACAACACAAATGTATGAATTTACAGGACATTTACTATACTAACTAGTAAGGATGTAATATCAAAATCTCACAATACTATAATATCGTGATATTAAAGGGTTAGTTCACCCAGAAATTAAAATTATGTCATTAATGACTCTCCCTCACGTCGTTCCAAACCCGTTAGACCTCCGTTCATCTTCAAAACACAGTTTAAGATATTTTAGGTTTAGTCCGAGAGCTCTCAGTCCCTCCATTGATACTGTGTGTACGGTATACTGTCCATGTCCAGAAAGGTAAGAAAAACATAATTAAAGTAGTCCATGTGACATCAGAGGGTCCGTTAGAATTTGTTGAAGCATCGAAAATACATTTTGGGCTAAAAATTAAAAAACTACGACTTTATTCATTCACTCTTCTCGAGCGCGTTCACAACACTGCAGTGTAGTGATGTCCGGTTCTTCTTGAACCAGTTCACCAAATCGAACTGAATCATTTGAAGCGGTTTGCATCTCCAATAAGTATTAATCCACAAATGACTTAAGCTGTTTACTTATTTAATGTGGCTGACACTCCCTCTGAGTTCAAACAAACCAATATCCCAGAGTAATTCATGCACTCAAACAGTACACTGACTGAACTGAAGATGAACACCGAACCGAGCAAGATAACAAACAAAAGATTGACTCGTTCTTGAGTCAAGAACCGGTTGTATCAGTTTTTCGGATCACCAGTAATGATGGGAAGTTCGGTTCTTTTCCGCGAACCGGTTCTCTCGGACAGTTTGATTCAATAAACCGGATGAAGAAAACGGTTCACCGGTTCTTTGGGCTCGACGTAATGATGTCATTGGCGATGGTTGCCCTTCATTCAAGCCTTCAGTTTACCTGGGCTCATAACACTAGCACAGAATCAGTTCAGAATCAATTACCAAAAGAATCAGTTCGGTTCAGGCGCTCTGTGTATCAGTCTGCTTCACGCTGAATCACACATGCGCAGTATCATCAGCTCCTCGGTTCTTGAATCGGACGCGTCTGACAAAAACAGTTCTCAGTTCAGTGTACTGGTGATCCGAAAACCGATGCAACCAGTTCTTCAATCGAGAACGAGTCAATCTTTCGTTCATTATCTGGCTCGGCTCTTAAATTATTCTGTCTAAAGCAATTTGATGGTCCAAATTTAAGAGCTCCAAACCATATTCTTAACTAAAAAAACTTATGTCAGAAAAAGTGGATTGACTTGAACCTAAACTTTAAAAGGGACTCAACCCTCTTTTTATTTGTAGTATACGGTTTCAGTCTAAATTACATTCACACTAGTGTTTGGAAGCCAAACAAATTAGAATATAATAGTAATAATAATAATAATAATAATGACAGCCATATTCTAAAACAATTGTACTGTAAAAACATAACAATGAATATTTCATAGGTATATTATTTTTGCATTACACTGTAGTAGGAAAATTACAACACTTCTTTCCTAATTTCTACAATTGAAAGATACATTTTGAATTTGGACTGCAGTACGTTACCCATTTAAACTGCTGGCTGTCAGCAATTAATACTGCACTTTTAAGCTTTTATTTTGAAGGAAATGGCAATAGAGGTTTTATTTTAAAGGAATACTCCAGCTTTAGTCAAAACATGCTTACAAAAACGCGTCTCGCTACAAATCTAGTGAAATTCTGTTATAATTTGCCAAAAATATAAAGCCTAACTAAAGGGGGTTACTAAATTCACAGCATGTACAATATACGTATAGTGAAAACATTTAAAACATCTGACTTGATGAAAGGATTTAGCCAAATTGTGCTTTTGGTTTTGCTTAATTTCACAGATACTGTGACAAAGCAAAACTTTAAAGACCTTTTATGTTAGAACAAGGTAAAGAAAAAAAACGACACTTTTTACCTGGAAGACCCATCATTTTATATTTTCATGTGGACACAATAATATCGAGACTGTTTTGAAATCACAATATCACAATATTGATAATATTGTTACATCCCTACACACTAGCAATTTTAAACACAATATTGTTTTACTTGCCGATACCTCTATTTATTTATCATGTCAAAAAAGCCATGAGATATCTAGGCATCCACTGTCAGCCTGTGCGGGTCAGTCAGTAAAAGCTCAGTGCTGCTGTCAGCCCTTGTGAGGCTGGGGTGAGATGTAGTGGTGTTTTAGGCCGAGCTGAGACAGTTGGGCACGCTGCCACAGCGCTGCCTACATCCTCTCCCAGTCTTACCTTACAGTCTGTCTCCTTCCAGTCCTCTTTCAGCTGGGTCTCCGTCGGTGCCATGAAATATTCAACAGTCCACTCAGACATACCGGACTTGACAATGCACTACATTAGAAGAGCCCTTTGCACTCAACTGGCAACTTGCTATGAAGATTCTCCTCATTAAAATGAGCTCTTTTATACTGAAGCATTAGCTAGCTATTTGTTTTTCGGGGGATGTACTATGTAGCGATATGCATTGGGCTTATTTTCTGGCGCATATCTGTTCGCATTGTTCCTGTGAAATATTACGCTGATGGCTTTGTGTTTAGGAGATAGCAAGCAGAAGAATCTCTGTTCCTCCCTGAGGGACGCTTTACTATCTTCGACTCTCCCGTTCCCTCAGCTACTCTGCAGTGGAGGCGGTGTATTGGCCGGCTTCATTATTCATCACATTTTAGATGACACCTTATTAAGAAGATACCTTGCATTGTTCTGTGTGGTGGGTGTGTGTCGTCATGCTTTCTGATCTTATCGTACCTTAGTGTAATGGGGAAAAAGATGCTGATGCTTTTGCTTTTGTTTTCCTCAAGATGGGATTTCCTGCTGAGAATGTGCATTTCTTCCTCTGCTGTCATCAGTTTTAGGTGTAACTGTAATCAAATGCCATTTCAACATTCCAGGCATCTTCACGTCTGGTGCGTGATTGTAAACTTTACAATCTGGGACTCTGTGCACCTGTTTCTGTTGCATTCCTCCTGTATTTGAGCTCTTTATTAGCTACGATTTCCTGAGATTATACCCTGTGCTGTGTAGACTGGTGTTCTGGGGCCAGTGAGGGAATTTAGGATGGAACTGTTACTTGGCCTATTGGGCCATTATTGAGTTACCTTGGCTTGCATGGTTTTTCATCCATTACAAACATAAACTATTAGCTGGCTAATGTACTGTAGTTGGCCACACAAGAAAGAAAGAAAGAACTACATTTCCAAAATATATGATAATAATTGTAATACTTGTAATACTAAACAATATATTAATAAATATATATTATAATAACAATTATACTTTTTAAAATTAAATAGCTGGACAACTTTAAATTCATAAACAAACTTTTGCTGGCATAGAAATATGATGCAGAACAAGATAGAGAACTGAAAATGCTTGCAACCCATTTCAAGATATTCTTCTATTTCAAGATGATCACAACTTCTTGCAGTTCTTTGTGTAATCTATGTTTGCCAGATAAGTTAAATTACAAGCATTATCATTTTTGTTTTGCATCAATTGTTTGCCGGCAAAAGTGTGTTTATGAATTTATAAATATCATGGAATTGTAATATAAGTTGTTTTTGCAGCTTTTTAATATCATTAAATAAAAGTGATATAAAATAATATTAATTAATAATTATGTTAAAATTATAAATTTTAATAGTTTAATATTGATAATCTATTATTATATTATACATAACAATTCCTTGATTCAATTTGAGTACTTGATAAAAAAACAAACAAACATTGATTTGTGTCGAGTGGCAAAATAATGGAAGAGGCACACTCCAGGGGCGAGAATCCATGAAACACATATTTTGATCGTTTTCCAAGACTGCATGATATAACGTTCATCTGGGAATGCCATTTCATCCTTTTTGTAAGGTAAATCATTCTTAAACCTTCACAAACACAGGAGAACACATCAATATATTTCTCAATATGCTAACTGTTCTTCGTGATTTCGAAGTAAAAATTTAAACCCTCGCTCTGAGATTACAGTTTTTGATGTCCACGTATTCAAGAAATTACATTTGCTGTAGAACTTCTATCATAAAGAAATGTTAAATATTAAGTGGACATTTGAATTAAAAGTTGTTTAGTATAACAAACAAGGATTAGGTTATGCAGAAAGTGCAAAAACAATCATCAGGTCGTTAACTGGCTTCCTCTGCATTCATTCGTTATAATGCTTACTCTACATTAGTTTTATTGTTTACGTTATATTATGTATTTTTGTTCAATAAAACCACGATAACTTGCTTTTTATACTTAAATGGAACTAATTATTATTACCTCATTGCTATTTATGTATTTTATGTCATTTTAAATGTTTTTCAAATACCAAAAATGTATAATTATACAATCACTCGATTAATCATCAGTATAATCAACCGATTACTTGATTACAAAAATAATCTTTAGTAACAGTCCTATAATACAATGAAATAGTATTAAATACAGAATAAAAATGGCTAAAAATAAAATCCTGTTCTTCTCTCTCTCACTCTCTCCCTGTGTTCTCAATGAATGAATGGGCCAGCGGCTGAGCGAATTCCTTTATCAGATTTCGCCCACTCAAGATCCTAAAAGCATTGTTAACAATCTTCAAAGTATTTCTAAACCATTGGCTAGTTGGAAATCTGTAGCATACGGTGCCATCAAATCCACGTTGAGTCTCGGAACAGATCGGTAAGTTCAGAGACACCCGCCTCCAGATGGACCACAGTGATGAGTTTGTGATGCGTTCCGTCAGTTGGACACCTACGACCCTGTTACAGTGATGGCGGCTTGTGTTTCCATTGAGCAAAGTGGCCATCTGGTGTCCCAGAGGTCTCATATTTCATCTGCTAAATTTTCTTTTGTGCTAGAGTCATGGAGAGGGCACTGTTACTTTTATCATGCAATACAGAGGACATTTGCTTCAATTCCATCATAATGTTACCTCAAAATACTCTTGACTATTAAACATTCTCTAAATGTTCAGCTAATTCACATATGAGCGACATTGATTAGGAATTAGACTTTATTTTTTCTGAGAAGACTTCGCAGTAGATGCTGTAAGAACAAGGATTGAGAAATTTGCTCCCATTCAGACACAAGAGCATCAATAAAGTCAGTTAGAGAAGGCATGTAGTGTGTATCTTCACTCGCACTGATGTTTTTACCCTGGCCAGTCATCCTCGCGGCATGTGTTGCTTTCTTTGGTCAGCTCTGACACTTTGCTCTCTGAGAAGTGACCTTCATCATGTACAGGCTGGCATTCAATTACAGGTTTGTCAGTGGCCTGTGCAGCCGAGTGGGTTAGTGTCCTTGAGAACCCACCTCTGCTCTGTTCTCCATTTGATTGCCTATTCATGATGTGTCCCAACGGCCCTGTTGGCAGGGAGACTAACGCTGCCTCTCGGCGCACAGATTACGCTTGATCCCAGGAACGTGCGGTTTTGCTGCTGATGTGCCGAGTAATTGCCATCATATAGTATTAGTTTATACCATTAGTGAGCATGAAAAGACTGTTCTGTATAGTGAATGGTGTAATCTGTATAACTGGATCTAATTATGATGAATATAAACAAATTTACTCGTCGGCTTCCAGCATGTTGGCATTCGTTTATTCATCCGAATAGTGGATAATTCCATCTGCTGGTGGAAAGGGTTTTTACGTTTGGGATTGTCTGAGCTTTAGTAACCATTCAGCTTGCTTGTTTGTGTCTCAGAAAAGGAGGGAGTTACACCGCTGAGAGCTCCTCTTTGAGTCGACTCATTCATGGTTTGTAGTGGTTTAGTCAGGTCTGTAATGTTTGATATCAATGTTTTATGTGGAACCAGCACTGGTGAATATGAACAGATGATTTAATTAGATGTGACAGAAGATATTAAATTGTGTTACTTAAAGGGCTAGTTCACAAAAAAATATATATATTTTTTTTGCCAACATTTACTTACCCTCATGTCGTTCGAAACCTGTATAATTTTCTTTCTTTTGTGAAACACAAATGGAGATATGTTGTTGTAGGACTGCATGATAAATCGCAATGAAATCAAAACCGCGATTAGGCAAAAGCTGTCAGTGAGGCACGGTTCTGTGATCAACAGTAAATCTCCATCCGAAGGCCAGAGGGCGCTCATGTGCTGAAACTCCAAATGCGCAAAGCAAAAGAAATTTATTGCGCCTTAGAGCAAGCAGACGAAACTCAATAAATGCTGCCACTGATTTTGAAGGCGGATGCTGCTGTTTGGGAATGCAATCATGCAAGACAATTACACAGAAATATTTTGATGACAAACTTTGCTCAGGCATTTCAGAATGACCATAACAACATATATGCTGTGAACAAGATTGGTCTGCTGCTAGTCAAGTTATCCATTCTCATAGCTCAAAGTCAAATGACTTTTTCAATGCACATGGCGGAATTTGTTAGGTAGATGTGTTTTCATCATAGTTTATGCGCAGTTTTAAAAAGTTGACCAAAAGTTTTTCCTATGCAAATATGAGCATGCGTTTTTTTAATGTGCATTTTTTGAATTTATGCGCATCTTGGTGTTTCCATCCAGAGTTTTTAAATTTGATATTTCAAAAATGCTTATAAAAATAGGTGGATGTAGGCTACTGCGACTATGGATTTAGTGATTCGATTTAGTGTGTGAACATACACATACAAGCCACATTTGTGTTCTTTGGTGCCACCTATAGTACAAATATATTTTTTTAATACTCATTTGATTTGATTAGTGACTTATTATTCTACTTCTTATTCTATTTGATTTTATGTTGTTGTTTTAATAAGAATTAAAAAAGCTATATATATATATATATATATATATATATAGTCGGGATGCTGGTTTGATCATCAGCCCTTCTGTTGTGTTATGAATTAAGTGGTTAATTCCACTCACTCTGCCTTCACAGCTGCACCTTATTTTAATTAGTGCTCCAACTCTCCTCACACCCACCTGTCTCTCAATTTCGCATTGATTTTATTCACTACTTATGCTTCTCTCTTTCTGTGCTTCTCTGTCAGTGTGTCTTGGGTGTCATCCGTTTAACTACTGCCCTTAAGACTCTTTTGCTCTAGTCGTGCCTAGTTTTCATGCCCTGTTTTTTAATTTAATCTTGTTTTTTTTTTATTTGATTTACCCAGTTCCTGTACGCAGTTCAGTTTTGGATTCCTTACCTGGTTTCTGATTGTCAGCGTTTGTTTTGGGCTATTGCCTTTGCTTTTGTTCAATAAATGTGCTAAATTGCGAATCTGCTCTTGGGTCCCTTTTTCTCCCAGCAACCTTAACTTCCAAAGCAGTTTTGGTTACCATTGATTTCCATTGTATGAAAAAAGAATAATTGCTGAGTAATTATGTATATATAAAAAGGGTAGCACTTGCTTATTATAGTAATTACAATAACTATGTAATAACTAGGTACTCAGCCTGAACCTACCCCTAAACCTAACCCTACCCCATGTAGTTACCTTGTATTAACATAACTTTCTTAGATAAATAAACTGTAAGTACACTATAAGTACATGTTAGTACATGTACTGTAAAATAAAGTGCAACCATAAAAAGTATACACCATATATACAGATGCATGTATACTTATGGGCTAAATGCCACAAAACTATAATTTTGAGATGTACTATTTCAGCAGTCATTCAAGGGATTATTTTATTGGAGAAAATATAGATAACCTCAAAGATAATAGACATGGACTAAATGCCACACAACTCTAATTTTGATTCTTTGGTATCAAGATCATTTGTATCCTGTAAATATGTGATGTAATTAGTCTGTCTTCTGTATAAATGTTGCATTTTCCTACAATTATTAATTTATGAATTCCCTCATTTGAAAAGGGATACTGCCGGAGTCCTTGATTTCCTGGTAAGACTATTACAGATAAAACAGACTGGGAAAGTATTTTATTTAGTTCCATGTGTTTTTCCTTATATTTCAAAATAAAAGGACTGCATAAATAATGACCTTGATGATATATCAATACAATCTCCTCTGTTCTCAGTCAAAAATAGGGAATGTGAGCTTGAAGTATATGGATGTTTGGCTTGAACACCTCAGTATTAATCTACACAGAAAGCTTCAACCTTCCTTTAATAAACTGACCAGGCCATGTTTCTCTTCCCCTAAATATGACCTCAAAAAGTGTTGGGTGGCATGTTGACCTTCAAAATTCTTTTCATCCAAGCTGTGCAGGTCATCATATCTCTCGCTGACCAGGGCCAGAAAAACTGAAAAAAAAAAAAGAAAATAAATTACAGTTTTAACATTTTGATGCAATGAGCGTGTAGAAAAAAGTAAGTTCTAGTCGTGGTAGTATAAAAAATGTACAAAACATTGTTCTGTAGTAATTTATGTCAAATAAATCTTATTTTGTCCTTTGAAGGTTCTCTGAACCATAACAGTTGAGCTAAGAGCTCAACCGCTGATATATAACATAAATATCCACTCCATTCGGATCACCAAGGGCCCATATAATGCAGTGTAAATGTGTGGTGTGAGTGATGGGTGTGTTTATATGCACTGAAAAGGTCGTGTGTCTTTGTTGTGCCTTTGGGAGTGAACGTAGGCACAAGTGGATTAAGGGGTGAGCTGGTACTGGGGTCCAGCACCTTTAATCCTAATGTTCCCTGCATGCCATACAGTCATTTGCAGTAGTCTGTTTTATGGCCTTTTTTGAGGTACATGACTGCCGTTCTTTTTACATGGTTCTATGTAGTGGAAAAATATGATTTACATTATTAACATGTTATGTACACTAAGAAATAAAAAATATTTTAAATAACTGTTTACTGAAATGTTCTTTGGGGAACCAAAATGGTTCTTCTGTGATATGAAAAAAAAAAAAAAAACACTTTTCGAACCTTTGGTGTAGCCACATAATGTGCAATTCGTACAATATATATAGCTGTGTTAAACATGACTTTCGATTTGGATACAAAGCTACTATAATGAGAAATAATAAATGGGAACGAAACAGCATCAACTGCACAGTGCGGGTGAATTATCATATTCATATTGGACCAATGGACATCATGGCGTGAGTTCATTGACTACGCAATAATAAAATTATACCTGAGATTCAGTGAAAAGCATTTAAATTTGGCACATAATTGTGCTACAAACCCCAAATGTCTCTAATTATTTAGTTTAGTTTAAACCGTATGAAATAATTCTTACACTAAATATGCTATTCAATACACAAATCACCACCTTTATGAATATTTACCATGAAGTTACTAATATAAAAGCACTAATTATATTAATCATGATATTTTGGGAAATTTGGTATTCATAAAATAATATATTTATTTAATAAATTAACATATTTGTTTCATTGCAAATGTTTGGGTAGTAAGTGCATATAATTTAATATTGCTATGATACTACCCTTACGAATATTAACCATGGTTTTACTACAAAAAAACAAAACAAAAACAAAAAAATAGTTACTATTGTTAAATTGGCACAAGCTGATTGGTAAATGTTGCATTCGCAGCCAATGAGCTTACTGCTTTACATTTAAATGGCTGGTTTTAACTCTAGCATTTTGCAGTGCGTAGTGTTGTCATGGTACCAAATGTTCAGTATTCAGTACCAATACCAGTGAAAATCCACGGTTCTCTGTATTAATTTCAGTACCAAAGCAAAACCCAAACACATGCTAATAAAAAATTTGACTATACTTTCATTTAATCCAAACTGTGTACATATTTAATTTTAAAAGGATTTTAAATTTTAAAGCCAAGAATAACAACTGTTAAATAAAAAATAAAAAAATAAAAAAGGCCCATGCTTTACTGACTGATATGACACCATGTTAACCATTTGTACATTCACTAAACACAAATATTTTATAGTAATAGTAAATATCACCATGTCCTCCTGTTTTTTTTTTTTTTTTTACTTAATAAAAGTTATAGGAGCATTAAATAGTTCTAATTCATTCTAATGCTCATTATATTAGCATTAACCACGCTTATGCTAACGATCAAATAAGCGCTGAGCCTGCACTGACAAACGCTGCTCAGGCATTGCAGGCAAAATTACATGAAAATGACACCCATAATTTTCTGAAGACAGTCAGTTTCCTTCAAAAAATATAGAAATATAAAAGCACCCGCACTGGGTTTCGACTTTGACACTTGCAGTGCTCATGTTTATTCAACGAAGTTAATGCTTTTTGGGAAATCTATTTGTGGCGGTCAGTTTTGATATTGTGGCAGGTGCCACAAATTAATCAATGTATAGGAAACACAATGAAACTTCTTAAACTCACTTAATCTGGGTGTCTGCCTTTAAAGTGTTTTGGTAGCTTGGTGTGTTTAATACTTTTGATGTCTGTGCTTTTATGAAGAGAGAGCATCTGCGCACCTCTCGGATAGCGCATCAAGAACCGGGTTGACTGGGTACTCGGTACCACCGGTACTTAAAAAAAACTGATACTGTAACATTTTCATTTTTGTAGTACCGAATTGGTACTGAAGTACCGGGTCTTTTAACAAAACTAGCAGCACCCTTTCAGAGTTTCTCTGAAACCCTCCACCTTCCCCAGCTCCACCTGTATAGATCTGCTACGGGTTATTTAATATGCTATTTGTGCAGAGGCAATATGTCTGACATACTCACAGCACTGTATCACCATATGCATTGGCAGTAGCAAGTTATTATACTTGCTTGCAGTATCAGCAGCAATAATCAAAAACTATAGTAATAACCAACAGCAGCAGCAGTTGTATTGTATCGTACTGTAGATCTATTCCTACAAGAGCGAATACATTAACATTGTTATATCCATTACCATGCTAAAATCTTTCGAGATTTGTCATAATAGAACTGTGTGTGGTTCTACTAATGGTAATCAATGCATGAAAAAAACATAGTTACTAATACTATAATAAAGCTCATCTTCCTAAGTGCGTATGGCAGTTCCTTTTTTGTTTTTATTTTAGTTTAGACGTCCATTTTTCATCACAAATAACTTAAGCTTTATAGAAAAAGCATTGTGACCTCTTAATTGAATAAAGAGACAGCAGACTATAAATCTGCAGGATTGCAGCATTGCAGTAAAGTGTTGTAGATTGAATATTTCTTACATTTTGACAATGCATATTATTGCTATTATTGTTAAAAGCATAGATAGTATGGACGAACTATGGTTAATTTTTAAGTTGGCAAATGCAAAGTAGAATCATGGACTGAAGAGCCTGGACATTAATGGATTATGGTGATTTATGGTTGAATGTGTTTTCAGAATTATTTTAAATCTATCTTTATATATACTATTACTATAAGAAAAAGTATGTAGTGGCTATAAAAAGAAGCTGTCTAAATATAGCTATATTGCTAGTTAACAGACTAAGTTAAGTGTTAATTATTTGAGATTCCAATATGCAATGTAAAATTCTTGATCTTGCAACATTTTTATTACAGTATATATCCTCCCAACCATGTAAAAGTTTTACAGTATGACAATTAGCCCATTCTATTGAGGCTAAACGTTGTGCTCCCTGATCCACATTTACGGCTTGCTGAAATGCTCTTTGTGAACCTGGTCATGTGCAAATTTTAGTGAGTTTATAAGTATGCATGCACCCTGTTGGTCTTTCATTAAAGTAAAGCTGCTCACTTTGTGGTACTTTGCAATCTTCCGCACTCACAATAGTAGAACGGAATTCAGGGCACAGGCCCGTGACTGGAGGGTGCAAGCTTTACTTTAGGAAAGGAGTAATTTGATTAAATCTGCACTGTTTCAGTCCAAAACCTATGTGAGCTAAATCAAAGAAAGTGGATTAACTCTTCCACTGGATAAAGCTGATTAAACTGGTAAACAAAATCACAGTTGTATATGAGTTTGGTAGAAATGGTTGTTTTAAACATACTGAAAGCTAATTATATCCATAATGTCCAGTTGCATTTATGGTTTTGGAATGTCTGCATTTTTCTGTCATGCTAAAATATTTGTGAAAGTGTTTCCTGTACTGATTGAATCTACAAAATCAATGCTTTTACGAAATAATTTTACCTGACTTGTGAGCTTACAATCTGTCTTCAGTGTGATAAGAGAGAAAAGATGGAAATTTGACATTTATTTGATCAAAAATACTGTAAACCAAAAATGTTGACCTTTTATATTTTAAATGTTTTTATTTCAATATATTTTAAAATGTAATTTATTACTGTGACGGCGAAGCTGAATTTTCAGCATCAATACTGTAGACTTCAGTGTCACATCCGTCAGAAATTATTCTAAAATGATGATTACTTTCAATGTCGTGTTTTTATTTAGTATGTGGTAAGGAAGGAAGGACAGAGAACACAGTTTTTGTAACCTACTTTTTCTTACATTTTACTGTTACCGAATCACTTAGCTTTTCATGCAGTGTCTCCGTGGTGGAGAATGCACTGTCAGCAGGTCCTTTGATGCCGGAGGTGATTTTCCTCTTCATTGAGGCACTGAAGCCATGCTAACTCTGATAGAGGAGAGAGTGCTCTATGGCTGTGGTGGAGCTTGCTGAAGAAAATCCATTCCCCCATTATATTTTCTGCTGAGGCAGGTACAATGACCTTTAGCATTCCGATAGGTCATCCACAGGCATGTGACGTGCTTGTGCATTGATTGCTAAAACTCTGGCTCTTATATTGTAAAAGCCATCCAAGTGTGAATTAGCTGAGATCAGTGAGGTGCGTGGATAAGCCTCTTGTCATCTCATTATGTGCTTGGCCGTTCCTTTTAAGTAATAATTACCTGAGAACTTTCACAAGTCCAGCGTTTGGGAAACTCTCCAAGTCTTAACAACAAATGTTTGTTAAATGGGACAATGAGCTGTTTGACACCTCACTTTGATTGTAGTTTTAAGGGACAAATGTAGACTAAAATCTGTACATTTTGGGTGGTGTGGCATGGCACGTGATGTTAGAACTTCTGAGGATGTAGATTCAAACCTTGCATGCTAAAGTTCCTGATTTCACTCTCCATTTTTCATCATTAGTACATTTAATAAAATATAAAATTATTTTATTTTATTTTATTTTATTTTATAGATTAAAAAATAATAATAATTAAACTGTGCTGAATGTGTGTGTTTTCTTTGTCCAGGTGCCCACGGAGTGAGAGAGGAGCCCCAGTTTGTGACGGCCCGTGCAGGAGAGAGTGTTGTTTTGGGATGTGACGTGAGCCACCCCCTAAATGGCCAGCAGACTCCCTATGTGGTGGAGTGGTTCAAATTCGGTGTGCCTATCCCCTTCTTCATCAACTTCCGTTTCTATCCTCCTCATGTGGACCCTGAGTACGCCGGTAAGCACCAGCATCTTAGTTTAATCCCAATGAATAATTATGTTCAGAAGACAATTCATTTTATGTCATCTAAGCATATTGAGTACATGTCTTTTCAAAGAAAGCTGAAATAAAATGTAGATTTTATTAAATTAAAATATTAGTTCACTCCTTTAAAAAAAGAAAGAAAAAAGAAACCTAAAATGAAAATCAGAAAAGTTTAAATTGAAGTTTTGAGAAGTTTTGAGTTTTTTCCTCATGTTTGTATTTTTTGCTTCCAACACGGAATACAAATATATATATATATATATATATATATATATATATATATATATATATATATTAGTGCTGTCAATCGATTAAAAAAAATTAACTAATTAATCGCACAATTTTTTAAAATTAATCGCGATTAATCGCGATTAATCGCAATTAAAAGACTGAAACTTTTTGCATATGTAAATGTAAAATGTAAATAATTAATGTAAACTCAAGACAAAGAAACTATTTAAATTCAAAATATGATTGTTTATTGGAATTTTTGTTTAACTTGTAACACAGATTATCTCATGTAAACAACATACCTGCAATAAACCATCAATATCCTCCAAATTAACTGTTGGCTTGAAAGCCATATTTATTACAGAAATAAAAACACAGGCATGTAAGTACCATTTGAATTTCAAAACAATCAATGTCAATAAAAAACAAAAATGATTTCCATGTTGAATTCTAAGTGGACTGCAAAAAAATTCCAAAGTATAGTCATTGCCAGTGCTTTAAGTGGGCCAGTATGCACCAGTACTCAGTACTGCCACTTCCAAATATAGCTCTTGAGCGTACCGCCACCTCTCCGTGCGCCCAGAACGTGCTTGTAGCGTACCGGTACGCTCATTTGGACATCTGTTTTAATAGAGGTTTTAATCTTTTACCTGCACTGCCGATTTTCAGAGCGCCCTTCACAATGCAAGCTTCCTAATTCATCCCACTCAGAGCAGAAACTACATTACCCATTCACCCTTAAGTTATACAAGTGAATAGCGCATGTGTCGCTTTTCCCACTGTTAAGTGTCAACAACTCAACGTGGCCGGAGAAGGTGTGTGAAACTCGTTATGAGTGTACACAACGCTCGGTTCGGTTAAAAATCAAATACAGTTAACAACAACACTTAATATGTTTTCTTGGCTTCAGACTCTGAATACTGCAAGAACAAGACCAGAATCTGATGATTCGCTGACTGACACCTCACCAAATTCGAATCCTATCACTGCAGGTCAGACTCAAGCTAATTAAGTAATGCAGCTCTTTCAGGAAGGGTGATCAGAAATCTAAACTGTTGTCCCGACTCCCGAATCTGGCCCTAATTGTCCCGGAAGTTATACTAAAGCAAAATCTTGAGTATTTATTGTCTGATAAACATTAAAAACTGTCTGCGGAGGTTGAGTCGTCCTGCAGCCCCCGCTGGCTGCTCATTGGCTGCAGCATATTTTTTCTAAGTTCTAAAATACCATAGACGGCAAGGCACAAATTTAGATATTCATTTATCTAATTAATCTATAGCCTATGCACAAAGACAATATGATATTTTTGTCCCCTTTTTGTTTTAAAGCTTGATGAAGAGAGAGAGCGCAAGTTGCTGCAGCTGCGAGGAGGACAGTGATGCACGCGTACAGGAGTGATTGACAGTTCGCGGCACTGTGTACAAAAAATACTCCGCTACACAATTATTTCGTTATTTTCGTTTAAGCTTATTAACGTTAGCATTACAGAAAGGTCTGATTTACGCACTGTTACAACAGTCATTGTTTTTTTTTTTTAAACAATGACATTTGAGTTCATGATTTTAATGTTGCTGTTTCTTGTGGCAGACTGAATGAAGAGTAATGTTTCTTGTGGCAGACTGAAGAGTAATCCGGCAGAGTTTTATACTGAAACTTTCCGTCTAAAAGTCCTTCCTTGGTCTTATCCATATTTCTTTGCACGTTGAACACACATAGGCCACAACCAGTAATAAAAAAAAACTGCAACCGCGTTAATTGCGTTATTTTTTTTTTTAACGCGTTAAATATTTCAAATTAATCGAATGCGTTAACGCGCTAATTTTGACAGCACTAATATATATATATATATATATAAATTTTCTTGCAGATGTGAATTTATATCTCACAATTCCAACTTTTCTTCTTAGAATTGCAAGATAAGAAGTTGCAATTACCTTTTAATTTTTTTATGCTATGGCAAAAGCATAGCATAAAAAATACATACAAATTAATAAAACAAATTAATAAAACAAAATACTATAATATTATATGACTGAGACCACTTTCCATTGTGCATTATTTTCCAATTTAAGATTTCTTTTTCCCATTACAAATGGTATTTCTAGCATCTCAGCTTGAATGAAAAGTTAAATTATGAAATTAGGATGTCTTGCAGATTTTTTCTGCTTTGACATTAGATTTTGAATTACAGATTTTCAGACTTTTGGATCCTTTATGAATCCAATAATTCTAACAAGTACATCACAGTACACCCTCATCAAAACTGTGATGAACCAGCATAAACCAGGATGGAAATTCTCTGTGGACTTTGCAGCAGGAACAGTGAATTTGGGCTGAGCCCAGGGCTTTAGTTTGGGTTTGATTAAATTGACCTGCTTGTGACAGATTAAGAGAAAACTGTTAACTGTAAACAAACCATTAAAAGTTCTTGCCATACCATTAGTCTTCCTTTTGAATTCTGAAGTGTTGCACTTGATCTAATGTGTTCATTTTGTGTGAGTGAAAGCACGTATTTTTCTATGTTTACTACTTAACGTGAAAGGGAGTCCTTTGTCCGACCCAGAGAAAAAGAGAGTGTGAGCAGCCCTTGACATGGATTGTGAAAAGCTTTAGTAATGGCTGCCTGCTAGCGTGGCACTCATTCCTTTTCAGAACCTTAATTACAGCAGATCTGCTGCTGGCCGTCTGGGTGAAAAATCAGCTATTGTTAGCACTTCTCAAAGCACACACTCTCCACGACACAGGGTGCAAAGCTGTGTAAGACACATCCATCTCTGTGATCGTCTGAAATTATTTGATCACTTAACTGCTATGTTACACTTCATTCAATTGGAAACTTCTGTTGCTTTTACATCGAGAGATCTCAGTTCCAAAACCTGTTTAACTGCAGTACTGTCTGTGGCCTACATAGGCAGCTACATCGACTGTACTGGAATCGCATTAGTTGAATAATTTGGAACACTGTTTATGGACAGAAACACAAAATGCTCCGCACATTAGTGCACAAGAGACTTAATTCTCAGGAAGCTAACAATATATACAGTATACTCTAACTAACATTAAAATACATTTAGTGCAAATATTGAGTGAAGTATTCATTATTTTAAACTTAAACTATATAAATATAAACTTACAAACTTATATTTAAAAATGTATTTTATTAAAAGAAATGTATATTAAAAATATACATTAATTATATTATAATATATAACAATACTATTAAAATATATAATTTATGTTTAAAGGAAAAAGACTGAAACCGATTTTGGTCAAAAATGTATTATTTATATTTTTGGGACATTCTAGACATCCTTTACTATCTATTATTTGCAAGTATCAAATTTTTAGTCAATTTTGTTGTTTTCCCAAGAAAATAATAGGTTCTTTTAACTTTAACTTCAAGAAGCCCTGGAGAAACCAAGGCAGAACACCATATAACACCAGTTACTGCTCTTGAGTTGTGAGTTACGGTTACGGTGTTTGTTTAGCCGCACATCAATATGGCTTGCAGTTATACAGTGTTATGCCTTTGTTTTACTGTCCATTAAAGTCTTCCACATTTTAATTACAGCATAACTTGTATAATTTCATACATCGATCTGTCACTGAAGCACTTTATTAGACAAAAGAATTAGATATATCGTGATCTACCAAACAGCTCCATATAACCAAGTGCTGTAAAGACTAGATACTTTGACAGCAACACGTAATCGTGAATAATCTTTGACGATTTTTTTTCCTTTTTACAATAGAGATTATTCACCATGCTGTCACGTCTAATTGGATGCATGTGGACTCGAATGCCATCATCAAATCAGTACTAACAGTTCGCAATTAAATCCTACCTTTCCTTGTAACCCGATAAAATCATTCCATGGTGATGAACTTCATCTGAGATGTTTAATCCACAAGCATTCTGAGCATTTTCGCTTGCTGGTGTTCACATAAATTCACAAGTCATTTGGTTAGGCTCCACTCATATGTTTAACTTCATGTCTGCATGTTACTACAACGATTTTGTAAATGGTGATCAGCCACCAAATAATGATAATGTGGAAGTTACTGCCTTTTTCCTTGGTGTGACTTCTCACTTTTTACAAACAATGAAAAGGCAGAGTACAGTAACTTCAAAATAAGTGTAAAAAAATCAAGCTCACAATATATATAGCTTTACAGATCTATCACTTTTGCCACTCAGAAATGTTCACGCAGTTATGCTATAGGTATAGGAAGTTTTCGCTCATACATGCTTACCACACACGATCGCAGAGTCAAATCACTCTGTTGCTTTGGGTCCCACAATGGTGTCATAGTGCAATAGTTCCTCTACTCGGAAGGTGCCTGTTATATAGTTATGATCGAAGCTCTGGACTCTGAGCATAACTTGTTTTTCTATAACAAACTATTAAATATTTTCTAGAAAAAAAATCATGCCCTGGCAGTGGCAAATAGCTTTGGTTTTATATTTAATTTGATAGCATTAATGTTATAAGTTGAGATTTTTACTGCTACTATGTAAAAGGAATTCTGCTGGGGGAATATATATATATATATATATATATATATATATATATATATATATATATATATATATATATATATATATATATATATATATATATATATATATGTATATATACACACACACACCACACAATTTTGTAACACTTTAAAGAAACAAACAAAAAAACTATATATATCTATAACTTACCCTCTGTTTAGCTGCAAGTATTATAACTGTTCCTAGTTTGTTATTTGTCTAATAAACAGCTTTCATGTCAAGAGCACAATTATGATGCCTTCACATGTTTACTAGTTAGGTAGCTTACTAGGTTTTGGAACAGAGCTACTGTGGTGGTTTATCAGATGTGGGGTTTTAATTGAACCTGTCCCTCCCCTGTCGGGCCAAAAGAGGGCATGCTAGTGTGTGCCAGGTCCAGTCACGTTTCAACTGTCACTTCCGGGACTTGATCGTGCCTCGCCGGGGCTTCCTCGGGGCCAACGGGCAGGGTTTTTTGGCCCGATGAAAGCCTTGGGCCGAAGCGGGCCAGCTGGGGCTAGAGGATTAGTTATGAACAAAGCCGGAGTTACTCCGCGACTGGAGAGGGTCAGCATCTCGCAGCATTTCAGAAAGATAACAGCTATAACACCAGCATTAAAAACTTTTAAAAATAAGTTGAGCTCAAAACTCACCTTCAGTCATCAGCGAGTGTTTGAAATAATTTTAATTTCATCCGATGTGGATTATAATCACTATAAAAGGCAGAAATATTTATAAGCGATGCAAAAGACTATACACGCTAGGTAGTAAAGTTACCATAGTAAACTGTGACCGCTTGAAGAAAGCAGATGTCAGCCTCTTATTCTCTATCACAATCGTGTAGTAACATATTTTATCAGTCATAAGTCTCATCTCGAGAGTTTAGTTCCACTCAGCCTATGTCATGAAAATATAATAATGGTTTTTGTTTGGGAGCTTTTATAAAAATAGAGAAATTATCATTAATTCTAAATGTGATGTATGTGACTGCAAATAAACAGAAACAGTCTCGACTGAATAACCAGGCTATTTTCATAATGCTTAAGCGTAAATAAAATAGAAATACACTTATTTCTGTGTGACTAATTTTCAATACTGATAAATAAATTCATTATGCTCAGTGTATCACTTATAGTAAAACATTGATGCTTTTGAATTTAAATATTTAACAAAAGCATGCAAACAAAAGGCTGCTGTTATCGTGTTTGTTTTGTGTTTGCGCATGTTCCAGTGATTTATTATTTATTATTTTTCTGATAACTTCTCTTAGTTGGTGAAATGATGGGGTTGCATGATGTTGTTCCTGAAAGGCATGTAAAGGGTGAGTTTTAGTGAAGCGCAGTGGAGCTTCTGGCTCGACAGTGGAAATGCAGCGGTATTAGCCCCACCCGGCCCGTTTAAAGCACTGGCAAGCACTGGCCTGACAGTGGAAAAGCGGCTAATATTATTAATGAGAGGTTTAAAGCTCAAAAAAGGCCAGGAAAGAACTGACTTGTGCTTCACATCTTTATATTGCAATTTGCCATTAAATCCTCTTCAACCATAAAATAAATAATTGATTTTAGTAAGGGAGAAAAAGTGGGAAGTGAATTAACAATCATTCTACTGTTTAGTTGTGGCCTCATTACATTTTAAATTACATATGAGATCTAATGTTCAGTTCCAGGCTTCCCATCGGTGTGACTGTATATCATTGTCTCCTGTGGGTACTACAGCATTGCAATGGCAGCTCATTTCGTATTGTTCCTTTACGCCACGAGGCTTTAGTCTCACAGTTTGGCTGGACCCACACACAATTACCATTGAACTCCAAAAGGCTATTACTGTAATTCACAATGCAATTTTCTGCAGCAGAATTCCCAAACTCTCTCCCTGTTGTCGACTGCCAGAGCTCCGGGTCTGATTCCCCGACCAATTTAGCATATTAGAGTCCTCATTGTCTTGCAGACGGACAATCTATGCGGCAATCATTGCAGCAGTTTAGATGTGATTTACACAGGCTCTCCTAAAGTGATTCTTAGCTAGAGGCAGATTGCATTCATTCAGGATGGCCTGTTTCAGGCCCCTAAAACACAGTGTACAAATCCATCCCCAGTCATAGCTGGCAAGGGCCTGCATGAGGATTTTGGTAATAAAGCACCTAACGAGTTTGTTAATGAACGGCCCTGTGTGCTTAGAACGCAGAGTGCTGTGAAAACAAATGCGATCTTCTGAGGTGAGTCCTCACAGACTTCTGCTGGTATGAAGCTTGTATATGTATTAACCACTATTAAAAAGTTTGGGATACGTTTTTTTTTTTTATCAAAATGTAGTAAAAACAGTAATTAGTGAAATTATTTATTTTTAATGAATAATTGTTTTATAAATATTTTTTTTTCCTGTGATGGCAAAGCTGAATTTTCAGCATCATTGCAGTCTGCAGTGTCACATGATCCTTCAGAAATCATTCCAATATGCTAATTGGCTGCTAAAGAAACATTTCTTATTATTATCAGTGCTGATGACGTTATTATCAATGTTGTTAATATTATTGTTGAAAACTTGAATGATAAATAGAAAGTTCAAAAGAAAATTATTTATTTTAAATAAATATATTTTTTTGTGACTTAATAGATATCTTTACTGTCAATTTTGATCAATTTAAAGGGGTCATAAACTGAGAAACTAAAATTCCCTTGATCTTTTGACGGTTCCATAACACTTTTTCATTAGTCTAAAAACAGCTTATATTGATGGCAGTCTGCCAAAACAAAAGCTTGTGGAATGTTCTACTCTATGATGTAATAGTGTAGCTAAGCACCGCCTCTGGAGAAGAAGATCAATGCCTGCTTTTACATCACTGCCTGTGTAGCCCCGCCCATTGATTCGTGCATGTAGTATTTATGAGAGAGGCGACCATGCAGGTCTATGCAACTAAATTAACAAGATGCTGTGCAGTGCCAAATTGTGAAAAAACAGTATATGCTTTGCCTTTCTTTTGATCCCAGCATTAGGAAAGAATGGATTAACTTTATTTTTAATGAAGATCCAGACTGCGTCAGTAAGAACTCAGTCCTTTGTTCACTTAATTTTACCACAGGTTAGTTTACAAACAAGGCACAGTTTGATGCGAGACTTTCAGAAAGTTTGAAACTAAAAGACGATGCTGTGTCGACTATATCGGATCAGACAGTAATGTCGCAACACAAGTGTGAGTAACTCTTCAGGAACTCAAGCTGCGTCAAACAACGATTTGGGGAACGCATTTAGCTTGAGCGACTCTGAATTTCATAGAAGAGCGTGACGTCACGGGCGGGGTGATGTTTTGTGCATGTCATTCTGTCTTGTCAGTCTTATTTATTGTTGTTTGTCACTATAAGCTCCTCAAAGAGTAAGCAGTAGTCAAAGAGCAAAGCTAAGATGAGACATCTGAAAGGTGAATCCAGATCGTGTTTCAGATTGTCTGTTCATCACGAGTGGGAATACACGGCCTGTGATCAAGGCATGCTGTTTCGAATCTTGAGGGAGCCAACTGCCTGCACTGGTACAAGGTAGTGTGCACGCTTCAATCCTGGAGGACTCTCTCGAGGGGGAGTCTTCGCCAGCATTCCTCGCGGTGTTGGTCCCGCTTTCGCCGAGGAGGAGCGGCGCCTGAACTCGCTGGGTTCGCAGCTAAGATCTGCTGGAGGGTATGAAGACGGGCGCGTCCCTATCTCCTACCTCACCCGCCAGATCTGCCCGATCTCCAGGTGCGGAAGCCCGAGTGCTTCGGACCTTCCCCCGAGTGATGGCCGTGATGCACCGCCTTTTTTTCTCCGAGGAAATTGAAACGGAGGGCGTCGATGAGCTCGCAGTTGCACAAACATAAGCTTCATAAACATCAATTGCACAGACAAACAGTTATACAAGCATCAGTTTCACAAGCATATTATGCCTAACGAGCAGCATTGATGAGGAGCGCAGCTCACGCAGTCAGCTCTCGGGAAAAAAATAAGGGGGCTGACTGTGCTTCTCACATATCTAAGGACGGGGCGAAGACGGTTCTGCCTATCTCCACCCATATTCCCTAGATTTAGGGTTCATTCTCGAGGTTCGGAAGCACGTGCAGTGGTACCATCCCCCTCTGTGAACTCGCAGCTGCAGCTACTTATCTCCGAGGATATTAATATTGTTTCTATGACTAAGCGGCTGGCGTGTTGCCGAGGCAATGCGCGTATTACATAATTTTTCAGTTTTGATGTAAATCTTACCAAGACCAGACCGTCTTTACTCGTCTGATTGGTTAACTGCATTAATTCTGAGGAATTAAATTTAGTATCTATCTGACTATGAGAAGTTAGATATGAATTATACCAACAAGGCAGACCGTGTTTACTCATCTGATTGTTTGTTTGCATTAAATTCTGAGGAAAATAATGACATCTATCTCACTCTGAGAATTATATATACTGGAGAGACTGCTGGGCGGGAGCAGCCCTCTCAGTCTATAGTCAGAGCATTGCCGCCCGCGCTCCCCCTGCGTTTGGACCGGAGGCTGAAGCAACGCTCTGAACCAGGGTTTTTCCCAGCCTAAGGCGGATCTGAGGGCCATACTTCAGGCTGTGAGGCCCTCGGTTAAGAAGTCCTGACACGTTTAGGTCACAACTGCAGAGGGCGTCCCCTACTGGGGTAGAGTGGCGTACACCGCATTACACAGTGCCCGTCTCGCCTCAGCGTCCTCTTGGGGCCGGTCTGCCAACCTCCGCCAGTGTTCCAGGGTGCAGCGGTCCCCAGCGAGCATCGTTCCCTTTGGGGGCCTCTTACACCAGAGGTCAGTCTCGAGAGACTGATTCCCTTAGAAGATTATTTAGCAGAGTGGAAACTACTGCCAAATGCATCTCAATGGGTCCTGCACACAGTAGAAAAAGCTAAAGTATTCAGTTCGGCTCTGCACCGCCGATATTCAACGCGGTCATTCCGATGATAGTCGGCCCCAGGCAGGGTCTGGTTATGGAACAGGAAGTGAAAACCCTATTAGAGAAGGAGGCCATCGAGGTGGTCCCTCCTCAAGACAGGGAGTCCAGGTTCTACAGCCAGTATTTCACAGTTCCAAAGAAGGATGGGGGGGGTTGCGTCCGATAATAGACTTGAGGGTCTTAAATCGTTCAGTTATGAGATTGAAGTTCAAAATGCTCATGATCAAGCATGTTGTAGCTCAGATCAGGTCCGAGGACTGGTCTGTCACAATATATCTCAAAGATGCATACTTCCACATATCCATCCTTCCACAACACAGGAAGTTTCCGAGGTACACTTTTGGGGGTGAAGCCTACCAATATCGAGTACTTCCCCTCGGCCTTGCACTCTCACCCCGCACATTCACAAAATGTGTAGACGCGGCTCTGGTTCCCCTGAACATGCAGGGCATCTGCATTCTCAACTATTGGTTAATTTTAGCTCAGTCAGAGCAGGTTGCGGCTCGGCATCGAGATGTCGTCCTCGCACATATGGGGGAGCTGGGTTTGAGACGTCCTACATGATACCTCTTGGCCTGCTGTAAATGAGACCCTTACAGTGGTGGCTCAAGACCAAGGGATTTTCCCCGAGGGGCAATCCACTTCAAAATATCAAGGTCACTCGGCGCTGCCTCCATGCCTTAGACACGTGGAAGAAACCTTAGTTCTTGAATCAGGGCCTGGTGCTGGGAGCTCCTTGTCACCGTGTAATACTAGCGACGGATGCATCCATCACTGGCTGGGGTGCAGTCATGAGTGCCCACCCTGCCCGTCGTCTGTGGAGCGGTCGCCATCTGACATGGCATATCAATTGTCTAGAAATGCTAGCAGTTTATCATGCACTGAAGCACTTTCTCCCAGACCTAAGGGGTCACCATGTGTTGGTGCACACTGACAACACATCAGTGGTCTCTTACATCAACCACCAGGGAGGTATGCATTCGCGCCCCTTGTACTAGCTGGCACACTAGATCCTTGTGTGGTCCCAGAGCAAACTCCTCTCGTTAAGAGCAGTATATATTCCTGGGAAACTACATGTGGGAGCAGACATACTGTCGAGGCAGGGGCCGAGGCCTGGGGAATGAAGGGTTCACCCCGAGCTAGTGAAGCAGTTATGGACAGTTTTTGGCAGGGCTCAAGTAGACCTTTTTGCAACCTTTGGTTCCCTCTAGTTCATCCAGCTCCTCTGGGACTGGACACTATGGTACAGACCTGGCTGAGGCTGCGTCTGTATGCCTTTCCCCCTATTGCTCTGCTCCCGGGAGTTCTGGCGAGAGTACACCGGGACGGGGTCCATCTGTTATTAGTGGCCTCGTTCTGGCTGGGCCGAGCATGGTTCGCTGACCTGGTCTCGCTCCTCAATGACTCTCCATGGGAGATACCGATCAGGAAAAACCTACTCTCACAGGCGCAGGGTACAATAATTCACCCTCACCCAGAGTTGTGGAAGCTGTGGTGTGGCCCCCTCCTCCAATCCAGAGATCCTTCAACAAGGAAACTGTATGCCTTGAGGTGGAAACTCTTCAACTCATGGTGCAGAGACAGCCAGCTAGACCCAGCAAACTGCACAGTTCTGGAGTTCCTACGGGCCAAGCTCTCTGCAGGGTTGACCCACTCCACGTTGAAGGTTTACGTGGTAGCCATTGTGGCCTACCACGCTCTTCTCGATAGCCAGTCTTTGGGAAGACACCCCTTAGTTACACATTTCCTCCACGGATTGCTGAGACTGAGACCTCCAGTACGGTCCCGTGTTCCACCCTGGGACTTGGGTGTGGTGTTAGAGGCTCTCTGCAAATCTCCTTTCAAACTGATTCAAGATATCTTGCAGATATCTGACTCTTAAAACCGCCTTTCTGTTGGCCATTACCTCTCTGAGGAGAGTAGGAGATTTGCAGGCCCTCTCAGTGGCCCCTACCTATCTTGATTTTGCACCTGGAATGACAAAAGTGTTCATATACCCTTGAGCGGGATATGTTCCTATGGTGCCCTCTATCACACCACAACCTGTAGTGCTGCAGGCCTTCTGTCCTCCTCCCTTTCGGGAGCCCGACCAAGAGAAGCTAAATTGTGTGTGTCAAGCTCGAGCGCTGGATGCATACGTCCACAGAGCTGCCCTGTGGAGAAAAACGGACCAATTGCTTGTATGCTTGTACCCCAAGAGGGGTTTCCTGCTTCTAAGCAGACCGTTAGGTGTTGGATAGTTGAGACTATCAACGCCACTTTGAGTCCTCTGGTCGTCCCTCGCTGTTGGGAGCCAAGGCTCAGTCTACACGGGGTATGGTGGCCTCCAAGGCCTTTCTAGCAGGTGTGTGCATGCTGGCCATCTGCAATGCTGCCGGGTGGTCCACGCCTCCTACTTTTGCAAGATTCTATGGCTTAGACATGCCAGTCAATCCAGGCACTTCAGTCCTTTTGTCCTAAGCTGTGCTCTACGGATACAAACTAGGCAGGGGTTTGGTAGTCTGGCAGCTTTGGTACTCTTTCCCCAGAGCGTTGTTCGACGCAGCTCGAGTTCCTGAAGAGGAACGTCTCCAGGTTATGTATGTAAACCTAGTTCCTCGAGGGAACGAGACTCTGTGTCTCGAGGCCATACCCCCGGCACCCCTGCCGGTGCTTGCTGGTACTCGAAGCTGAAGCCAGCTGCGCGGCTCGTGCCTTTATAGCTTCTTGGTCACTTACATCACCCCGCCCGTGATGTCACACTCTTCTATAAGACAGATTGGATATGATATTCAGAGTCGCTCATGCTTAACGTGTTCCCCAAAGCGTTGTTCGATGTAGCGTCTCGTTCCCTCGAGGAAATAGGGTTACACTAGGATTTCTTTTCAAGAAACACTATTCTGGTTTAATGTTACTAAACAGTACATTACATTAAGGGTGCCATAGAATGCATTGATACAGTATTTTAAATTTTTCTCTGATGTTCTCAGGGCGTGTATGGAAAGTTTTATCTCAAAATACCACACATAATTTTTTATAGCTTCTTGAAATTGTCACTTTTAGGGTATTACTGACCTCACACATTGCTTCCAAACGAAATTTTTAACTACCACATTCCTATTCAAAATCTTTCTGGTAGCACGTGAAGACAGCATTAGTGACAATGGTAGCTTTAGCAACATTAGCCTTACAGTGAGCCAAGAAGCTTTTTTGGAAAACAAAATATGTGGTGTAATGCTAACTTAGTCTGGAGTCTGGACGTTTGATCAAGAAGCGTTGGTATCGATCCCTCTTTCAGAAGCAATCTTTGCACAACTACAGTGCTGAACTGAGCCTCATTTTTCTGAGGCAGTCATGTCTGGTGTAAAATGCTTACGCAAATGTATGGGTCTTTTCTGGGGGTTTTTTTCAGGGACATTTCCTTCGAAAACGAAATGTTACCACTGTGTATTCAGCGGTCTATGGAGACTCCTATATTCGTTGGTGCATCCCAACACACAACACTTTTAATGGCTCTTTGGTGTTGACATTGTACCTCCAGCAGCTACAGCTTGAGAACAGTAATGGCGGACCGCAGCTTGTCACTCAGGGCTGTGTATATGCTAATACGGCAGAGAGCGTCACAAATGGGTGGTACGTTCACCGACTGTGTAATCATAGTCTGGAACTGCTTGTGTAGAGAGACTGTTTATGATTTTTTGGAATTATAAAACAATTATAAAACAAAACACTGCTGCAACACGACCATGTTCAAAAACCTTATAAAAGTGATTTTTGCATTTTATGACACCTTTAATATTTGATTACATGTGTTACGTACTAAAACACTAAAATACAAATAAAAACAAGAAGTGTTTAAAATGACAAAATGCAGTTACTGATTAGTTATACCATTAGTTGAAAATTTTAAGTTAAAATACACTGACATAGAACATGTTAAAACGTGTTCAAATACACTGGCAGTTGATGCAATCCTTTTAGCAGTGGCTTCGAGAACGTCTTTTATTTGCTGTAACATTCAGTGTGAAGATGCTCTCTAACTTTGATGCCAATGCCCGATTCCATCAGTACTTTATCACCCCGCACAAAAATAGCTGTGATTTTGAAGGCCTTATTTTTTTACTCCAAGACCGCAGCCTCCTCTGCCCTGTGCTGTATTGATTTTCTGCTCTGGAAACCTGCTGTTTCCTCTCTCAGGTGCAGCTGTGATCCCAGGGCTATGATATCTAGTGCTCACTTCACAGCAGTATGAAGTATGAAGGCCAGCTGGAGTCTGAGATGCTCACGGTGAACGTTCGAAAACATTAAATCCCAGCTAAAGTCTTCAAAAATGCAAATGGGATACTGTATTTTGATAGTGACCAGCTCTGGAATGGCTTAGATCAGTCAGAAAGATGCTTGACTGCTCAAATTTCTCTCACTTTCTGTGACTATTTGTATTGTCGGTGTTGCTAAGCCTCTTAGTACAGAACGTGTAACACTCAGATGTGAGCTGTGATACTTTGTTCTTTTCAAGTGCAGCACACATTTCATCCGATAGTGTAGGAGGGCTGAAATCAAGGGAAGATTGCTTTGCTTGTAATGTTATACATTGCTCCACTCTCTGGCTTGCTGCGTATCGTTTAATCATTTTGTGAACTGTGAAACTGTCACTGGTGAAACCTTAAAAATACAAAGTTTCTGTATGAAATAAATAAATAAATATGAAATGAATTGAGAGTAAAGAAATGCATAAATAAATATTTAAATAATTGTATTTATTTTGCATAGACTTTAAGCTATGTAACATTCATGGAGTTACTATTTTAACATTCAGTGGGCGTTTTTTTTCTTCTTCTCTCTCTCTTTATATGTTGGAGTGATTAACTGTAATCATAATGGCAATACTGGGCTTTATTTCATGGAGATAGCAACTAATAATAATCTCCACCAACCAATATTACACAGACAGCTAATTAAAACATAAATTTCCTGTTTCAGCAGAGCGCAGTATGCAGTGACAGCATAGTAAGAATCATTTTAAACAAGGCAGATTAAACTGTAGACCCTGAAATTCATCTATCTTGTTTGTTAACGTCAGTGCATTTGTTACATTGTCATTTACTGGTGCCGCTGTCTGTCATATCAGTTTTTTTGGATGCAACATTCTTCACATTAGCACTATGTGTGACACATTGCAATGAGCCTTTTTCATGCAACACGAGAATGAACTTAAAATGATTTTACTTAAATTGTCACTTCGAATTGATAGTCTATGCAAGAATAGTTTCATGTACTATTTATACGTAAATTCTCCTCATGGTTTAATAAATGATTTTTTTTCTGTTGATGCTGCTTTGTATTTATTTCCTCTTTTAATTTAAAGTATTTGTACTTACTTACAAAGCATCACTACAGCTATGCTAGTGTTATTTCAGTACAAATGTACTATACAGTATATTATATTTTTTCTTAATATTTTTAGATACTATTTATTTGAACACTTAATTTTAATTTTATTTCAAATGTTTCTTAATTTTATTATTTTATTATTATTTTACTATTGAATTGTTCATATAATATTTGTTTATATCATATTTTACTATATCATTTAATTGTTCAATTGTTCAGTTCAATTCAATTGTTGTTGTTATTGTATTTTGTATAAATGCAAATTACTATTTCTGTTTAATTATGCTTATTTCAGTTTTATTCAAGTTTAGTTTTTATTTATTTCTAGTTCCAGTTTATTTAAAATGTTTTAGCTTAAACTTGTTTCAGTTAGTTGCCAAACCAACATTCCTAATAATAATAATAATAATAATAATAATAATAATAATAATAATAATAATAATAATAAGTGTTTTAATTAATTAATTTAATTAACGAATAATTACTTTTAAATAACAACAATAACTCTGCATGCAAAAAAAGGTTCTCGCACAAATACATTTGTCTGATTCACAGAGACATGCAAACATAAATGTGTTCATACTATATGAGATATAAACTGTGTGTGTGTGCATGCTAAGTGAACGTGAGCTTGTCTTTGACTGCAGTCAGTCCATTGCCGCAGTCCCACTCTGCTCTCCTTTTTTTCCTGTGTGTTTTCAGGTAGAGCCAGTCTGCATGGCAAGGCGTCTCTGCAGATCGACCAGGTGCGCTCAGAAGACCAGGGCTGGTACGAATGCAGGGTCCTCATGCTGGAGCAACAATACGACACCTTCCACAACGGCAGCTGGGTTCACCTCACAGTCAACGGTGTGAACCTCGCCACTCTCACCACACTAGTACTGTCAAAGACACGCCTATCTATCTATCTATCTATCTATCTATCTATCTATCTATCTATCTATCTATCTATCTATCTATCTATCTATCTATCTATCCATCTATCCATCTATCCATCTATCTATCTATCTATCTATCTATCTATCTATCACCAGTTCTATTCTGTCGTTCCATCAATCTCAAGTTTGTGCATAAGGCTTTGCTTATGTCTGCATATGTTAATGTATGTAATCTACTCAGTTTCTCTTGAGACTCTGTAACACTGCAGGATGGACCGACGTGCATTTCTCCTCGATTCTCTCTCTCTTTCAGTGTGCTCTCTTCCCCATCCCCTCGTTTTTAATGAATGTCTGCTTTTGGGGGTGGAGTAGGACTAATCGCGACTTGATTTCATATTCATTTCTAATATCAGCAGTAAATCAGAGCTGTGAGGAGTGGAGGAGGATGTGTCTCTTACCACTCATGACTGGCTGCTGCTGTGACTAATATGTGTGGTAGACCCAACAAAAAACAGTCTTCATGCTCTTGTTACAGAAATGAGCAATGTACTCCCTCGCGGTCTAGGTCTGCTGCCATTGTTTCCCTCAGAAAACATTATTGCAGTCTCCCTTGTTAGAGCCAATATTTTCTTTTCTTGTCATATACTGGGCAATAATTTTTCATTATAATGTTAATTATTTAATCCATGTCTGTAATCTTTAAGGTCATAGTTAACTCCTAAATGTTGACACATTTCTAGGAGAATGAACAAAAATACTGATTCTACTCATCCTGCACTACACAGATGTTTATCCAATCAAATTCACTCCAATCCCTTCTGAAACAGACTAGAAAGTAGCAAATTCGAGTTCATGGCTGTGACGTTCTGTAACAAAACCCTGGCTGTTTGTAGAAATAAAAAGGGGCCATTATTTGATATGCCTTGCCAAAACTTCCTAAATTCAATATTATGAGCCTTTGGGTATGGGCCAGCATTCAAAAGAAACCCATCGGCCTGCTCTGAGATCTGCATGCCCTTATGTCTAATAAACAGAGTAACATTTCACCATGCAGAAGAGCCCTTATCATTTCCATTACACTAATGGAGATGTCTTCCATGGTGCCAAACTACAGAGGCAAATTTGGGGTAGCTCAAGGCTTTGGTCATGTCATGTTCCTCCCTTTCATTCCATTTGAACATCACATTTTGCCTGATTTATTATTTATGGGCATGGTTCAGCGCCGCTGGAAATATATTATCTCCTCCACGGTGAGTGTTTGCATTTTATTAGATGATGAATTTAATACGATCCATTAAGACAATATGTAAACTATCATGATTCACAGCTAAGTAATCATTGCCTGGGGGTCAATATCCAAAAGGCCGCATATTAATAGTTTCGCAACACCACTGTAGGCTTAAATCAAGTGCTGACACAGCAGATTAATTCCAATACTAGAGTCTTTTTGTATTTGGCTGCACTACATACTGATTCTCACTGTACATCACCTTACATGTATGAGCTGCAGAGGAATTAAAGATAATTATGGTCATCATTAAGGAACCACAGTCTCTTCTCATGGAGGTGAGAAATCGTTAGCGTGTGTTGGTATGTTGGTGATGGTTATTTTATATACTTTTAATGTGAAAGTTTTTTAATATGACCCCAAATAGAATGTTTTTCAGGATATAAAGGCAGCTGTATATTTCCATGTATAAATACATTTAATTAATACAAGATAATGTGGCAAATATTATCTATATTTGACACATTTTTCTTTCTTTGTTTTTAATTTTTTTTTTCTACAAAAAAACATATATATATATATATATATATATATATATATATATATATATATATATATATATATATATATAAAAATAAAACCCAAACCATTATTATAAATTATCTTACCTGCTGCACTGTCTGCTGCTTTCTCGTCGTCAGACCAATAGCACTTATTTCACTGGTGAATTTGTGTTTGAGGCCACAAATGTTACAAAGCTGTCATTAAGTTGAAGTTATCACACAGTCCTCGCTCAAGCCGCTCACTCGCTCTGTTTCATTACAGAAACAGAATTACATTACAATTACATTACTTTCATTACAGTGTGCTCCTTAGGACTGGAAGCTCCCTCTGCTGTCCATAAGGTGCCTCTGCGCACCAGCCATTTCAAACCCAGCCTCCAGTATTTGGGCCACGCCTCCTAATTTGCATACACTCCCCAATCCTCAATCCTAAATGGCTAAATGATTAAATGCCCAATCCTAAATACCAAATTCCCAATCCTAAATCCCCAAATGCCCAATCCTAAATCCTAAATGGCTAAATGACCAAATGCCCAACCCTAAATAGAAAATGCCCAATCCTAAATACAAATGCCCTATCCTAAATACCAAATGCCCAATCCTAAATACCAAATTAATTTTCGACTTGGACTTTAAGTTTCAAATTTAAATTTTTAGTTTTGGTTTAAGACTTTTAGTTTTAGACTTTTAGTTTATAATTTGACCCAAAAATCCCTCCATAGTAGTTTTGTTTTGCAATTCCCGTTCCTGTTTTTGTTTTGATGTATCGTTTTGTTTTGCACAGTGTACAATTTTTTAGTGTCAAATTTGGTGAATTTTATCTTGTGTTTTGTTTTTTCTTGCTTCGTCTTTTTAATTTATTTTTTCGTTTGGTTTTCGTTTTGTTTTTTGGCTTACTTTTGTTTTTTCTTTTGTTTAACTTTTGTTTTGTTTTCTTTTGTTTTTCACTAAACTTTTCCACAGACCCCCAGCACTCTTTTGCACCCCTAACCTGTTTTTACTTTGCAAGAAATAGTTATACCAGCCCAAACAGATGTTTCCTTTAGTACAGTTTGAAGTAAACCAAACAAGTTAGGAAGAGAGCATTACATAGTCACTGCTATAAAAAGTCATATATATGGCAATGAGTACATGTTTGCTGCAGTAAAGTACATAGTTTGGTTATTTTGTATCTCTGCATACAGTTATGCTGATTATTCATTGTGAATTGAGGCAGCACCTGATATTTATTTGGCTGCTGTCAGACGTTGAGTTGTCATCCACAGGAACGGTATAATTAGCACAGCGCTGTCAGCTCTCTGTAAGCACAGGCTATTTGTATATTTAACATATGCCTGTGAGTTGAGACTCATGCATATTCCAAACTTTAAACAATGATACCAGCAAGGGTAACAGTCTGCTGCACCTTGCATCCATGTTGAAAGTCCACAGCCGTTTGCTTGCAGAAATCCCTGTGACTTATTTGGAAAGTGCACAGTAGCCATTTCTCCATTTCAGAGCTGCGGCGGGAGAGCAAGCAAGTGAGAGGTACAAGAGAAGGGTGTATTATTGCATGCGGGGTGCGTGTTTGTGTATGTGTGTGTTTTTGGCCCAGGGTGAATGAGTTCAGTGTCTGGCTCGTCTTTTTTCAGCCGGAGAAATGTCACCTGTGCAGCTGTGGCGGGTGGCGCTTGTGCGAACATCTGTGAGGGTTTATTTCACGGCTTCCTATTTCCTCTTTACTGCCGCAGCGGCCATTCATGCCCTCCCTCGTTTGCATTCACGGTCAGTTCGGCAGTTCACTCAGTCACGTCCCCTCACATGCACACACACTCCTGGCCCTTAGGTGCTTTCTCAAATGTCAATATCAGGGATTGTGGTGTGAGATGGTGTGTGGTTTTTATATGTCGTCAGGACGTTTTCCGATAAAGCGCATATAACAGCCTTTTGGCTAAATGGCTCATGGTCGGATTTGCAAGCAATGCAGCTTTGAATCTAAACGACATAATGCCTGCTTAAAATTCACTACATTGCTTTGATTGCGGACTTGTGAGTGACCTGCAGTCATGGTAGTCTTTGACTGAAATGAAAAAGATATATGTAGATATTGCTCCTCCCAATACATTTTGCCATTAGTTTTTTTATGGGATGTAACCATTTTATGACTTTTAATAAGTATGCTTTAAAGACGATCCTCTAAGGAGTAGTCCATTAGCTGACTTGGTCAGTTTATGATGAAATGCTTTATGTGCATTTATTATGTAGATAAGATTGAAATGATTATGATTGAAAGTCTTGCTGTTAGAAATAAAAACTAAACTCTAAAATATTTTTTTATAATCAACAACCTTTAGCTTGCTTTTTTATATGCCTTTTCCACCAAATTGGTGCTGGTTCGCATTTTCCCTGACTGAACAACAGCGTGATGCTGTGGATGCTTGATAGCTTTTCAAAACTCATAAACTTCAACAACTGTGTGAAGTGTGTAATAAACTGTATAGTTTCAGTTCACACATATTAAATGTATAAATAAAACTGAATTGCATTTTTGAAATTTGCATTTTAGTATTATCTTTTGCTTAGTCAAATTTTGTTTTGCACAGTGTAGTAATGTTTTGAACTGTTTTGCGCAACCCAGTTTTGTTTTTCATATTCTTCATTTTATTTTCTTTGTGGAATCTCATTTCGTTTTGCACGGTCTAGTTGCATTATTTTATTTTGTGCATTTTAGTTTTGTTTTGCACAGTGTCATTTGTTTGCCTCAATCTAGTTTTATTTTACACAATATAGTTGTGATTTAGGCAGCCTAGTTTTGTTTTGTGCAATCCTTTTTAATTATTACAATGTAGCCGTTTTGTTTTGCACATTCTAGCTTTGTTTTGCGCAAAGTGTATTTTGTGCAATAAAATTTTGTTTTGCACATTCTACTTTTGTTTTGCATTGTTGTTGCTTTATGCAATCAAACTTTGTTTTGCCCATTCTACTTTTGTTTCGCACAGTGTTGCTTTACACAATCAAGTTTTATTTTGCACATTCTACTTTTGTTTTGCACATTGTTTCTTTATGCAATCAAATTTTGTTTTGCACAATATGGTTTTGTTTTTCACAGTCAAGTTTTGTTTTGTGCATTCTGCTTTTGTTAGGAAAAAGTCAAGTTCTGTTTTTTTAATATCATTTAGTTTTGTACAACAATGTTTTTTGCTCACACATTTGGTTTTGTGCAGCCTCGTTTTGGTTTCACAGTCACTGTTTATCACTGCACCATGAGACCGCAACATTATTTACATTTTTAGAAAGAGACATCACAGCATAATATGCTCAATACTTACCATTCATGTACAGATTCGAGTTGCATCACAGATATGAACACTCAGTCACACTGCTTAAGCTTATCTTAAAAGTTTTGTAAGAAACACTGGTGTTCATTGGTATTCAGACTGCCCCACTTGTCCAAAAGCGTCTTTGTTGGGGCAGGTGCTGTCTGGTCTCACAAGGGCAGAAAGTCTGACAGCACTGGTTTCCTGAAGCTGGCTATATTAGCATCCACTTGTGTATGGATCCTATGTGGGCAGTGGCTGTTCTTCCTGCCAGGATGGGTGAGAGGGTGGCCGCGTGTTCCCAGCAGGTGTCAGCCGGGCAGATGTACCCGCTCAGAGAACAGTAGTGGCACTGTGGAGATGCTCAGGTCATCACACAGCCCTCCTTCATCAGTGCGGCCGTCACACTCATCTCTTTCAGAGCATCCTGCCCACACCCATAGTGGCCACAGATCATTAGCTTCTGATACTAAGTACCAATCCAAACCACAATAGTAAGGCTTAGTGGTTAAAGATCTGAGCTGGTAAACTGAAGGTTGCAGTTTTGAACCCATAATGGGTCAGATATCATCAGTGTGCCCTTGAGCAAAAAAATTATACAGCCAACATATGGAAGTTCTGTCATCGTTTTCTGATTCTCATGTCTTTTCAAACCTGCATGCTGGAACACAAAGAAAATATTTTGAAGAATATCTTAAGAACTGTTCTTACAAAGAATGATAACTATGTAAAAAACTTTACATAATTTTGTATTTATGTGTGATTCTGCAGACATGAATATCATGAGGATAAATGATTCGGTTGTTTTGTAAATGGGTGTCTTTTTAATTAGTAATTTTGTCTTGTTTGCCAGTAAAAATATCTAAAAATTGTTAGTCATGAGATATTTCCTTCTATGGAGGTCAACAGCAATAAGAAACTGTATACTGTACACATCAGTGTCCATGTGTATGTGGTTTTCTAGATCAGTTAATTTTCATAAGGAAATTAGGTTGAGAACACTCTATAGCTCAGCATATGAAATCTGTTTTCCTGGATCATTTTATTTAGGTACTATTAATAAGACATCAATCAGTATTTGAGAGCAAAAGGTTGTTTGCTTGCCAGAAGTTAATGTCTGGTGTGAAGCACAGAGAAAAGTTGAGTTGTTGAGCGTCTAGTCACTGAGCTCTGTCCAGACCATCTGTTCATGTGGAAAGACCTTCAGACAAGTGCCTTCTGAAATATGTCTTCTGTTTGTCATTCGCAGTGTGTGCCCAAGGTTTCTCAAAAACACATAGTGAGACGAGTCCAGAAAGTAGGACAGGTGTGTGATGGAGTTTGTTGGTCCCTAAAAGTACCTTCAAATGTTTATCAAAAAGTATTCCAAAGAGAAAACAGAGATTGAAGTGGTGAAAAGAAAGAAAAAATTAACTATAAGGCAATATCAGGGACATGCAAAACAGCATAATGTCAGAATAGACTTGGTGGGATGCCTAAACAACTAGACTATTTTTAGGATTCGCTCACATAAGACACTTTTAAAACAATATAGGATGTGTTGGAATGAAAGAGAAAGTTGTGAATTTTTACAATCTGAACTATTTATAACTTAAATAACAATGTGAGATGACGTATAAGACTATAGTGGCGGTAGTGTAAAGGGAATGAATTTAAAGGGGTAGTTCACCCAAAAATTATCCCATGATTTACTCCATCTTAGCCATCCTATATGACTTTCTTCTTTCAGACAAATGCAGTTGGAGTTATTTTAAAATTTGTCCTGGCTCTTCGAAGCTTTATAATGGCAGTGAATAGGTTTGAGATTTTTAAGACCAGTAATGTGCATCCATCTATCATAAAAAGTGATCCGCATGGCTCTAGATATTAAAAGCCTTTTTAAGTAAATGGATGTGTTTTTCTAAGAGAAGTGTCCATATTTACAACTTAAATAACAATAAAATATAAACCATAATCTCTAGCTTCAGCTAACTGTTGTACATGTGTTCACAAGAGATTGGAAAATGTGGTAACCAATGAGGAAGTGTAAAGAACAGAGCAAAACAAAACACCAGTCATGAATTAGAAGTACAAAACAAGGATTTTTTAAAGAAATATGTCAGAGGAGACTTGTTTTCCTTTACTGTAAACAAAGCTTGGTTCTCATGGGACTATTACATTATCATATTCCCCCCACCCCCCAGACCGGTGTGGAGTACTTTTTATGATGGATGGTACTCGACCTCTGTAAGGCTTGGAACTCGACCTCTGTAAGGCTTGATTATATTATATTTGTCTGAAAAAAAGTCATATACACCTAGGAGGGTAAGTAAATCATTTGGTAATTTTCATTTTTGACTGAACTATCCCTTTAAAACGCACGTTTTCTGAAAGGTTTTTTCTGTGAAAACTTCTTGACCTGCTGTCAGCACATTAATTAGCACTAGCGCTAAAACTAAAAAAACTAAAAAGAAATGCATGAAAAAAATAAAAAACAAACTAGTCGACCTCAACAGTGAACTAGTTTGTGGTTGGATTAGTCAACCACTGTGACCCATCCTTAGGGAATACATATTTTTAGTGATTTGATGCTGATCTCAGCTAGACGTTTTGGACTATAAATTCTTCTCCCTTGTGTTAACCTGCAACAGATTGTAGTGTGGATGAAAAAGCTCATGGTGGGCACAGATGGACAGATGTTCAGAGGCATTAAATGCTTGCTTTGTTTGTTTTTGACCAGGTGTTTGTGCTGTTGAAAGCAAAACTGCTATAGGCTAATGGTGACCCACATGCAGAGTAAGTTAGGATTTAATTGCTGAAAGTGCTCAATGCATATTCCTAGAGACTTGTTTTAGCACTTGATAAATAGGTACACATAAGTGTGATTATGCAAAATTATGCTGAAATGGAATGATCATCATTTGCAAAGTTCTACACATCCAGTGTAATCAGATGTACAGTATTGGTGGCAATACAACACCATTGGCTTTCATTAAAAAGGAGGCCTGAATTACATCAAAGAGGGTTGAGATTATTAAATATGAAAAAATCTAGACTCAACTTGTCATGTCTTTGTTTCTCTCCCAGCGCCCCCTACGTTCACGGACACGCCACCGCAGTACGTGGAGGCGAGGGAGGGTGGCAGCATTACTCTGACCTGCACTGCCTTTGGAAACCCCAAGCCGGTGGTCACCTGGCTGAGAGAGGGGGATCAGCTGACCAGCAACAAGAAATACATGGTAAGTGGGTTGAATTCTCTTTCTTAATCAGCATTTTTGACTTGTTTTCCTTTAGAAATATCTGAACACCCTGAAAACAATATTAATTTGCTTGAGAATAAAACATCACATTTTCCACAAAAAATACTAAGCAGTAATTGCAAACTTCAAAAAATAACTGCAACTTTTTATCTATTTGGAATTTTGTTATCTCTCAGTTCTGATAATTGCAAGATATAAACACAGGAATGCCATAAACTTGCAATTCTGTGGAAAAAGAGAAGAAAAAGTCATATCTTGGAAATCTTTTTTATTCCATGGTGGAATGAATTGTGAGAGAAAAAGTTTTTTGTTTTTCAAATTTAAAACTAAAAAATTTAACTAAAAAGTCACAATAAGGTTTATTATTATTATTATTACTTATAAATCGTATTATTTATTTATGCTGTCACAGAAATGGCCTTTCATAGTTTGCGCACCAAATCAGAATATTAGAATGATTTCTGAAGTGACACTAAAGACTAAAGTGGTGATGCTGAAATTTCAGCTTTGAAATCACAGGAATATATTACATTCGGAAATATATTAAAATAGAAAACAGTTATTTTAAATTGTAATAATATTTCACAATTGTTATTACTGTAAAAACCTTGGTGAGAATAAGATATTTAATAAAAAAAGGTTGATGCACAAACCAAGAAAATAAAAAGAAATGAGATGAAATTAAATTAAACTTAATTCAATATATATATTATGTGAATAAAATTATATTATATATTTTAATAAGACAAAACCAATTGTGTGTGAGAAAACCTTTTTCTCTGCAGTTTGAGCACTTTCGTTTCGGTTAGCTGCTGCCTTAAAGGGACACTAAGTAGGAATTACTCCCATCTAGTGGTGAAATTGTATTTTGCATTCAAACTAATTTTGCTCTCCAGCGCCTCGCTTTTTCAAATGCGCGTTGCATCTACGGTAGGCGATATGTACCAAAAAGCTTTGACAGGATGTCTTCTAATAGCACTTCGTCGAGTTTTCCTTCAGGTGAACAGGTGTGTTATTTCAAACAAACTGCAACATGACAACTAACAAACGAATGTTACAGTATGAATTACTGACTGTGGAAAACATGAAATATTGTAATTAGTAGTTATGTCTTTTTTATTCGTTATATTTTCTGAATAATGTGCATTGTTAGATATAAAAAAAATCTTATAATATAGATTGTAACACTGACTTACCTGTCGAGAAGAAAACTGGCCACTTCAGCGTCTCTTTTGAAATCTTTATCAAGCATTAGCTCTTTCCACCTAGAAAAAGCTTCCCCGACATTAACTCTTGTTTTCTGTAATCTACGGTCACGTTTCCTTTTACGTTCTATTTTTGACTGTTTTGGCGACGATGTTTTCTTCTCCTGTGGCGCGGCATATGTATGGTCCATAATAAGAATGCAATCCAGACTTTTAAACTTTCCGGTGCAGTTTCAAGCGCCTCTCACTGCTCTGCACCTGCGTTTCTGGCTCTGACCGAAAACGCGCTGTGGAAACGCGTTGGCTTAGTACTTTTTGTCCCTCTCTGCTATTATAGTTTTGCAAGATGGCGGAACTACATGGAAGCCTCCGTCGACCTACCCGTCCCATGTATATAAAGATAATAAATTCTTCATTTACAAGGATTAGTTTAAACATTGGCATAGGTATTTGTACACCATTGAGGGCATATTTATGAATAAAAATATTGATTTTAGATAATAAAATACCTAAAAAGTTACTTATTGTCCCTTTAAAGGGGTCCTATTGAATTTTAGTCAATTTGATGTGTGTATGTTTGGGCATAAAAATGATCTTCAAACTTACAAATCTCAAAGTCAAATCCAAAGGGAGATATTTCATTTAAAAAAATTGCTTCTCAAGAACTACAACGAACGGCTCGTTTGGACTACAACGTTTATTTTCCAGGTTTTGTGATATCACAAAGCGGCCCATTAGAATATCATTAAAATATCCCCGTACGGGTTCGGGTCTATATTTTAAATCATCAGCCGGGTCGGGTCCGAATCTATTACCTCGGGTCCCACCGTCCCGGGTCTGTTTAACATTGTGTGTAATACCCGTGCGATCGCCGATAGGAGTCATCTGACTCGAAGAACATCCGGCCGTGATCAAAGACTGCTTGTGTTTTTTGTAACTTGCAACTTGTAAAATTAGGAAAAGAAAAGAGTGAGCCAAAAAAAAGTGATCTCTCTCTCTCTCTCTTGCTTGCACACTCAGAGTTAATATACAAGTGCACGCACGGTATTAATGCTTGCAGACTTGACACACTCATATTTAATATATTTCAAATCAGCAACACAATCTGAGGTGAACTGTCACATTAATGTTTTCTATTACGCTCAAATTGCGTTAAAGCATTTTAGGTTGATACAGCTAGCACGCATGTGCAGTCTCAAGCGCCTTTCATGTTTCTATGGCAACCAGTGAGGGACACTTGGAATGCCAAACCGCGTTTTACATTTTCTCCCATTTTTATAAAATTATAAATGAACCGTTTAATCTTAAAGTTTTAGTGGTTCAGATTCAGACTCGATGCTGAGCAGAGAGCACAGACAGAGATCAGATGATAGTAAATAAATAACGTCAGCGGCCATGGCATTGCACGAGCGATCGTTATTATAGTTCAAAAGGCAAACAGTCTAAGTTATTAAGCGAATTAACTCGAGTCAGAATGTACATGTGCACAGTAGCATTTGTCATCCGTCACCGTGACATCAAGTGGACTTTTGAAGCTGAAATAATGAGTGGATTCAGCTTGGACTTGGAATAACGAGATGAAAAACATGGATAACTTTCTTGTCGGAGGATTGTAATGCATCACAAGCAGTCGGGTACAAGGAAGAGAGACTACGGCTCTTTAAATTAGGTAAGACAAAAAGCTGTATTCTTCGCAACAGGTTTATTTACTTGTAATAGCAATTTAAGGTGGAAAATGTGAACGTCGGATCCAGTCGGGTCTGTGTCTTCCTGGCGGGTTCGGGTCTAGATTTCAAATAATATACGGGTCCGGGTAGACATTTCTCGGATCTACACGGGTCCGGGTCCAGCTTTTGAAATATTAGACGGGTCATGGTCGGTTCGGTGTAGTACATTACGGGTCTCTGTCGGGTTCAGGCATGAATTTTTGGACCCGTGAAGACCTCTAATGTGCATCTCGTCAGCCGTTACTAGGGAAAACTTGATTTTTACCTCTCCAACAGTGCCTCCTGCTGGCAGAGAATGAAGTTGCATATATATGCCACCTGGGAAACACTGGACTATGGTATAAATAAATTAATCTGTATAACAGTTTCACTGCAATTCATGTAATAATGTTAGAATTCTATAACAATAAAAATAATACATACAACCTTATTTGTACATAGTAAATGCAGTTATTTTCTAGGCGGTTGTTGACATTCTATCTTAAAGCTGATTTAGCCCCAAAAAACTAAAACGTTACCACTCTAATATGTCTTGCAATAATCGTGCTTACAATGGTTCTGCGCAGTCCTCTTTCTGGGTCTGAATTAGGGCTGTGTGAAAAAAAAGATCACGATTTCTGATCAATTTTGCGATTTTAATTACTATTTTAACACACACACATGCTTTACCGTCATGAAACATTTCCAAAAGAAAACCAATTAGAGCTTTATCAAAAAGTTGTAACATGTTTCTAGAACAGACATAAGTCAATATAATCACTAAGTGTGACAAAATGTCTAGACATATGGCAAAATGTATTTTTTTTTTATTTTGGCCATGCATTGGTCATAGAGCACATTGTAGCGGTTCCTCAGGTGTTGAAATATATTCACACATACTCCATCTGCAGTGCATTTACAGTATGTTTAGGTGGTGCAGAAGCAGTGAGAGCACATTATTGTAGAGCAAAAGCACATTAATACACATTAATATACACATAAAACCAGGTGCGCGCTCAGATACATGCTGTGCTCACCCTGATTTTGATTAAATGCACAGCCCTAGTCTGAATCTGGCTCAAACTGATATAGCAATATTGACGCCATCCTTAACTATACGTCAATATTGCAAAATATTGCAGACGGAACTTGCTGCTTTGGCAATACTGAAACACTGTCCAAACTGTTCGCCAGTCACAACGCACTGGGATAACTAACCAATCACGACACATCTAGTTTTTTGGAAGGTGGGTGTTCAACAAACCTGGAACTAATCAAGCTGTTTGTGCAAGGCTGGAGAGAAAGAAATTGTAATTATGCAAATTCTGTAAAAAAATAATGCATTTTTTGAAACACCAAACATGAGAGCATGTTCTAGTACACCTCCAAAACAAATTCAAGACATTGTAAAAGAGCATAATAATAAAGTAGAAATTGACAATGTACTTTTTGTCTCCAAATAAAGCCAGTATGAATTTAGTCTAGCCATGAATTTGATCTGCAGTGAATTGTACTGTCTCATTTTTCTTTTGGAAACGGAAGCATGAATCATCACTAGCTATTTGTAAGAAAAGGCTCTGTCAGTCAGGGCCTGTGTCGGGGGTCTGACAGTTGAAAAGCACACGCCTGCACTGGGAATGGAGAAAAACTGACAAGCGTGTTTCCACCTTACACTGCATGCGGGTTGCGAGGGAGGAAGCGGTGCAGGATTTGACAGAACAGGCAGTCAGTCTGGCTTCAGTAGGCATTGCCTCTCAGCACATCAGAAGAGCGATCCCTGAGGAAACAGACAAATAAAAGACAAGAGAGACAGTGTAGCCGCTTCTGTCTTACATCTGAATGTTCACTTTCATCTGTTTTAGACTAGCCACCTGCACCACCTCTGTTCGCCGTGCTCTTCTTTTTTTTTGCATTTCCCAGTATGCTTTTGGTCACAGCTAGCCTTTACACGAGGCGTGTTTGAGTGCCATTTACCCTATTCTTCCTGCCATTCTCGCTCACCGGCGATTGATGAACATTGAACAGGAAGTGTTGGCTGGCTGCTGTTTTTCCTTCATGACCGCTCTTAGCAAGGTTATTCCCTCCGTGGCTACTCTTCTCCTCCTTCACGCCACGGCCCTGCAGTGTATTCCCTTAAGATCACGTTTGTCTCAAACCCAGTTTATTTATTATTGTAGCAAGCCCTTCAAACAAAACATTACAAAAAATAATTAATTAAATATTATGTGATTTATTATTATTATTATTATAGTTTGCAGCTTTTTTATTTATTTATAAAAAATACATTTATTGTTAATTAGAATGTGTATGCCTTTACAGTGGTGGCCAAAATTGTTCGAACACCTGGCAAATCTGAAAATATTGACCTTTTTTGCCTCCAAAACATGATTTAATTTCATAATGTTTCTGAAACATGCAGATTGTTGTTCTAAGTGAGTTGTACTGTTTTTATCCACTTTTAACTTTAATATTTGGTATGTCCACCTTTTACAGCAATTACAGTAGCAAATCTCTCTGGCATAGTGTCAATATATTTCCAGAGAACTTTAACATTAATGTTATCCCATGCCTAATGCAACTCATCGCTCCTTAGAATGTAAAAAAGATGTGTCCAGTTTATTTGAGGTCCAGATTTGAGGCGGCAAGTCCATCATTTTCAGTGTTCCTGCATATTCCTTCTGTCTCAGGAAATTCCGGCAATAGTTCATTTTATGGGTATTATAATGGCCAAATCATCAAAAACAATAGAAACCTCTTAAATATGCCAAGTGTTCTAACACCTTTGGCCACCACTGTATATAAAAATATCAACATTAGAAGTTATTAGACATTTTTACATTATTACACACTGAATGTTAAGTAGTATTATACAAATGTGCAAAACATAAGACGTGTTGTCCAAAATGATACAAAATATCATATGTATACATAGCTTTTTATGAGTGGCCTAAGTGTGCGAAATATACTTTGTTGGGGGTCATTGTACGCTTAATCCCTGACGCTCTGCAGAAAAATTTGCGCTTGATTTTTGTCAGTGAATGTGAATGTTAGCAGAAGGTTAGGAAATTCCACATCACATTTAGTAAATTGCCCATCTTGATTTAGCTGCAATTAGATTGTATCAAATCTATATTAAATAATTTCTTCTGTAGGGGGAAAGCACTCAGCTTCGGCTCTTACTTTTAAAAGCCGTTCCCACTGCTAACCGGCCACAGTCCCAGACATTTACTCAAAAGAAGTGTGTCGTGACCTCACCTTTGAGAACAGTGGTGTGGAGGCCGGTGGTCCTCCATTATTTTCCTTGCTTCCATGGCTAGAAGGTAGAGAAATGGAGGAATGTGGAGAAGGAATACACACGCTAAAGAGCAAGAGGCACAGAAGTCTCGTCTCGATGCACAGAGCTTGTTTCTCACCCTGCCCTCCTCCACAGCAGTGTGTGTTTAAATAAAGCTCTTCGCACACACACAGTGTTTGAGAGAGTTTATTATCTGCTCTCGTCTGGGTCATCAGTGTGACGTGTTTGTCAGCGACAGGATGGTGATGGAACAGGCCGGGAGGATTTGACACACCTTGGGATATTGTGTGGGAGGAACAATAAGGCCAGTCTCCTCTGGCTAAAGCTATCGACGTGCAGAGAATAAGGCTCGACCCACTCCTTCCAAAATGTCCTTGCAGGGAACTATTTCATGTCTTCCATGTGTTGTTTCGGAATATGCAGCTGCACTTTTAATCTCATTTGGGGATGCTGATTTAATTTGATTGATTTGTTACGAAGCGCACAAGCAAAACTATAAACAATTTCTTTTTACACTTGGTTTGAAATCTGATTTTTGAAAAGGCATTTTTTAAATTAAATTAATTTGAAACTATTTTATAAATTACACTTGATATCTGATTTCTGAAAATGTGCTTTAAAATTAAATTCAAATATTAATTTTAAACTATTAATAAATTTAATTAATAAATTAAATATATATTATCTGAACATTATTTTTATACTTTATATTATTTAATGTTAATTATATTATAATGATATTTTATATATGTATAATAATATTGTATTACATTTTTTATCTATTTTATAAATGTATTTTATTTTAATTGTAGCAATATTTTGTTTATATTGAATGAAGATTGAATATGGTAAAAAGTAAACAAATATATGCAGCAATAAATGCATAATAAATGATTATTTTGTTGATTATTTTGATGCAGAGGTTTTCAAAGTTTTTCATGGCATGGACTTTTAAAAAATTAATGTCACATACAAAGACTAATTTATGCTGTGTATAAAAATATTACCGCAGAAATGTTGAAGATGTATGAACGCATGAAGAAGTACGTATGCTAAAAATAGTGCTATCAATTTCCAGAAAAAAATGTCTTTAGAAAGTCCAAAATTAAATTCAATGTTCGCATTATTTGAAAATGTATTTATCATATTATATTATATTATATTATATTATATTATATTATATTATATTATATTATATTATATTATATTATATAGATCATCATGATTTAAAGATGTTTTAATGTTTTTACTGTAAATCACTTGATAAAACGTATTGATAAAGTAGAAAATGGGGGAAAATACATGAAGCATAATTAATTAATATTAATATTAATTAATATTGTAATACAGTATGTAAAATGTACAGTAGTATAAAATATACTTTGTAAAAAAAAAATCTCCTTCTGGCCCTTTATGTCTTCATGGGATGAAAATGGGATATAAAGAACTCAATGCATATTAGTGACATGCTAAGCCAAATTGTTACCACACTGATTTTTAACCATTTTGTCCATTTTGTGTAACCCATGTTTAATACATATATACCGTTTGTACAGGTGAGTGACGGCAGTCTAACGGTGCAGGCCATCACGCGGGAAGACCGGGGGGCCTACAGCTGCCGTGCCCACAGTGACCAGGGGGAGGCGCTACACACCACCCGCCTTCTGGTGCAAGGTGAGCATCCACGGATAGCAATGTCTGTGTTGCAACCAAGCGAGCCGCACTAGCCTTCAAAAGTGAAGTCAGATCATTTTGATCGCCCAAAGGTGGCTGGTCCCAGTAAAGGTCATGAACCCCGCCCTCTCAATGTAATCTAATGAGGCGTGAGAGAAACTAAATAATTACATTTCACTTTAAATAATTTTTTTCCAAAGATGGTTTTCATAATTTTATGTAGTTTTTATTACGCTGATGTAAAAAACAAGTATTTGTTTTTTAACTTGTTGGCGGCAACTGACTTCAGGATTTTAAGGAGAAGACTGGAGTTGTATTAACCTTATTTCAACACAAGCCTCTTCTATGGCAAACAGCGGATAAAAATTGGAGCAATCCTGACAAAAGTGTCAGGAGTGTGTGCTTGCAATTGGAGTGTGGGCAGGACGAGGCTCCACTTCACTCTCTACTGCACAGACTCTGGTCCCAAATCAGCGCAATATGGCAGCGCCCTATTGAGCCATTGGCGGCTTCACTTTGCTTCATTGGAAGAGAGTGAAGGTGTGTCGGATGAGTTCTTTATATCCCATTTTCATCCCATGAAAATCAGGTGTGTCTCCTTGTTTAGCAGGTGTCGTTAAGGTGCAATACTGTCACCTAGGAGGTCAACCAGGCACTGGCACTGGAGTAGGTTATTTGCATGTCATGTTATCATAAGTGTCCTGTTCAATTTAAATATTGTGATTATCGCCAAAACCGGTATATTGTGACACACATACAACACATAACCATTGATTTTCCTTCTCTAGCAAAGAGATACATACACAATAAACAAGCACATTTATACACAAAAAGAAAACGTCTTTTACTAGTCAGGAGAGCAGGGTTTCCACGGGGTCTTAAATAGTCTTAAATTTAGTTGTGTCAAATTTAAGGCCTTAAAAAGTCTTAAATTGCACAAGAAAGTCTTAATTATGATTTTGCGAGGTTGTAAATTTGGTGACGGAAAGACCAGAAATGCGATATGGCTGAATTTTACTATTAAACTTAAAAACTCTATGAAATTTGAGTGGTGCTTTGTGTATGTACATTTTCAATACAACTGTTGTTTTGTTCAGAGTTCAGACCAATGCAAAAATTTACCCATGTTTTTACCCTGAAAACACGCAGAGTTTTACGAATAGAATAAACGTCTGAAGCCATAAGAGAAACATACAAAATATGCCGAGAAGGGGGGCGCGACAACTGGAATTGAGAACCACTGGGTTAAATAGTGCTTTTATTGTGCATTATTTTAGTAATTTCCTCAAGTTTCGCACTTACACCAAAAGCGCATGCACCACCACTGATTTATATTAATGGAGCGCAATAGCTGCGCTCAGTCTCCAACTGCTCGTGAGCCACAAATACCAAAATGAGTGGCTAACTATGCTAAAACGTTCAAATTGATACAAGATTATGGAAAAATGACTGTTTTGGCGGGTATCAACTATCAAGTTAAACAAAGTCAGTTTTAAAACGTTAAATAGATGAGAAAGAGAACGCATGTTGTGTAACAGTAAATTGGGTCTGTGGATAAACTTTTAAAGGGAATGCTGTCCAATATCTCTGCTGCTGTCTGTCATTGTTAATCAAAGAACAAAAGACAAAATCAGTTCCTGATCTTGACTAAATACGTTTTATAACTTTAATGGTAAGCATTAGTTTGTATAACATTTTTACAATGAAGACTACAGAAATTTAATTTGATAACAATTTTAATATGATTACTTTAATTTCTGTAGTGTTTCTTACCTGAATAAAAACCCTGAAAAACTTTTTAATAGTATTTTCTATTATTGTTTATTAGCTCTCTTTATTCTATTGCATTTATTTGTGCTGTTGTTTGCATTTTTTTTTCTTATTTTATTACTGACATTTTACTTTAGTTTTTTTTTTTTTATGAAAATAAAACTTTGCGTTGAACAAAAGTAGGTTTCTGTTTGTATATGCTGTCAATTATAGCACTTAGAAGAAGAAAAAAATCGGAATCTTCAAAAATCGGTATCGGTTTCAAAAAAAAAAAAATCAGAAATAAGAAAATTACAATCGGTGCATTTCTAATTATTTATGCATTTGTAACTGCAGGTTAAAGTATACCATGTAATATAATGTTATTAAAATAATGATTAATACTTCTGACTCATGCATTTTCTTAAAAATGGTTTAAAGGCTGAAATGTCATCATTTAGAAAACTTTTAGTTTTTGTGAAAACTTGCATCTGAACTGTACTGTAAATTATGCTTTTTACAGTAATTTTACAGTTTAATATGATACTATACACATTGCCCTACCTCGCTTATATGGTAATCATTTTATTTGTGCAGGTCTTAAAAATCCTGCAGAAACCCTGCAGGAGCAAGCAAGTGTCCTTCACTGTCAATATTTGTCCTTTTCTCGCTACTGTGGTCATCGCGTCCTGTCGATACTAGGTGAAAAGGTGCAAAGCCCTCTGTGCTCCCTGGTTAATTAGTCTCTTTCAGTGAATCTGTGTATGGACACATCAATGTTGTCAGAGTCTGGTCTTTCCGTCTCGTCACTCTGTGTAAGCACATCAGCCGCAGTCAATATGCTCAGTCCGCTCCATCTGCGTAGATCACTTCCTGTCACTCAGCTCCTAATGGAGCCTTCCGGTAGAAGCTGTTTACAGCCCTGCTAGGAGTGATGGAGGTGATATACTGCAGGTTTACAGTTACCTCTCATGTCTTGTACACTCTCATTCTCTTCTGTTTTCATTATGTGGACCAGCATATATTTTCACCACAAAAATTTTTATGTATAATGTACATAATGTATACTATTATAATGGACTTTATAATTATGACTTTGTATATCATAACTTTACATTTGTTTTATCTCAACAATGACTCAGTATCTCATATATATTTAATCTCATATGACATTTTATCTCATAATTATGATTTACCAAAGCATTTTGTTTTCTTAAATGGCAGAAATGGGCCTCCATACCTTTTGGCCTGGCTTCTGAGAACAAGTTGAAATAATGATTTTAAAGGGATTGTTCACCCATAAATGACAATTTTCTTTCTTATGTTGAACACAGAAGATGATATTTTGAAGAATGCCAATCAAACAATGAATGGTTCCCAGATGACTTACATAGTATTTCTTTCCCTATGGAAGGCAATGGGTACCAACATCTGTTTGGTTACCAGCATTCTTCAAAATATGTTCTTTTGCGTTCAGCATTTGGGAAGCTCCAAACATTTGGTTTGGAACGACATGAGGGTGAGTAAATTATGAAAATATTCAAATTTTTGGGTGAACTATTCCTCTAAAGGGGATAAAAATTATCCGTCATCATCACACTGGTCCATTTAAGCCATGGATCAAACGTCACCTGGAAAAATATCTGCCTGTCTGGTCTCCTTCAAGATGGATATGAGGGGATCTGTTTGATAATTGTGTGAATTTTATGCACATGCAAATAGAAAAATGGTTGTTTGCTCTGAGTCAGCACTTGGTACTGGTACCACAGTCTCTCCCCATATGGTCACTGCGTTAGTACAGAATGATGAAGTGGTTCAGTTTATTATCCATGGGCCGTGTACAGTATGACAGCAAACATGAACAAGCTGCCTGTCACTGGCTTTGTGGCTTTCACTGCAGTCAGATTTATGGCAGTGGAGCATGGCTGTGAATACAGAGCAGCACGCTAACAAACAGCCTGCGCTGGGAAGCAGAGAATTTAGAGGACACTTGTGATCACAGAGCACCAGGAAACATCATGGAGCTTTTTGTCCATACTGTCTACATAACCTGCTAAGAGCTTGCTAATATATACTGAATATTAACAATATATCTGGGATGATTTCAAAACAATTAATTTTTTTCCCCCTTAATTAGTGAAAGCTAATTCATGAAAGCTAGATGCCTCGTCAGTGCTTCCTTGGGGCCAACGGGGAAAGCGGGCCAGCTGGGGCTAGAGGAATGGCTATGAACAAAGATGGAGTTTCTCTGTGTCTGGAGAGCGTTAGTGCCATGGATCACTTCATAAAGTTAACAGCTACAACACCAGCACTCAAGACTTTTAAAATCATTTTTGTTCAAAACTCACTTTCAGACAGCAGAGAGTGTTTAGAATAACTTCATTTGATGTGAATTATGATCACTATACAAGGCAGAAATATTTATAAGAGATCCAAAAGGCTATGCATGCTAGCCATTTATGCTACCATAGTAAACATGGTAAATATTACCGCTTGAAGAAATCAGGCGTCAACTTCTTATTCTCTATCAGAATTGTTTTTTTAGTAACATATTTTATCTGTCATAAGTCTCGTCTAGAGAGTTTAGCTCTGCGTATCTCATATATAGAAAGCATAGAAATTATTTTTCTTTCTAAATGTGATGTATATACTGTGACTACAAATAAACAGAAAGCGACTCCACTGAATAAGTAGTCTGTGTTCATACTGCTTTATTTCTGTGTGACTAATTTTCAATCCTTGTATCACTTATTATTTTAAAACATCAGTGCTTTTGGATTTGTAATTTTTAACAAAGCATGCAAAAAAATGGCTGCTTTTTTCATGTTCATTTTGTAATTGCGCTAGTTCTTGTGTCTTATTATTTATTCGTTTTTTGATAACTTCTCTTTGTTGGTGAAATGATGGGTTTGCATGACGTTGTTCCTGAGAGGCATGTAAAGGGTAGGTTTTAGTGAAGCGAAATTGAACTTCTGGCCCGACGGTGGAAACGCAGCTTGATTTTGGTCCAAGGTCCAAAACTATTATCCCTGCCCAGCCCATTTAAAGTACTGGCTTCCACTGGCCCGAAAAATAGGCTATTGGAGACCCATTTTTAATGGCTTTGTTTTTTTGTTTTTTTTTTGCTTTTTACTTGGACAATACATTTCTAAGAGACCAAGACATTAGATTTATTTTGCCATGTTTTGGTGTGAGATGTTTACTTGCATTATACTTTTTGAATCCACTTGGCAACAATGTCTGCTTAATTGAATTGATGGATTAAATCTTAACCAATTTAAGTCATTCCGAGTACATAAACATTGAAACTGAATATCTGATCATATTGAGATATATATATTAGGGGTGTAACGATACGCGTATTCGTATTGAACCGTTCGGTACGAGGCTTTCGGTTCAGTACGCGGTACGCATCATGTATACCGAACAGTTCGTTGGACTAATTAATTATAAAAAAAATTTTTTTTATATATATATATATTTACGCCGACATCACCTTATTGTGTCAGTATCTGGGAAAAGACAAAAAAAAGGAGAAACATACACGCAAAAATCTATCCCCGCAGCATTTAGACACCAGTACACCATTATAGCTTACAGGGAATAATGGTTGGTTATTGGAGGATCTTCTATTTCGGGTCTGTTAAATGCATTAGACATTTTGCAACGAGCCTTCAGCGCGTGCTGAGTGAGCGAGCGCCTTAGAGGCTGTTCACATATCGTGCCTAAAAATGCGTGGAAAACGCTAAGCACGTCTTTCTTCTCCTTTCCAAAGCGCTCGGGCAGAAGCGCTCATGAGGCGTCTGTCTTTGCAAAGCAACAATGACGTGCTCTCTCCATGAGACGCGGAAATTTCAGCAAAGGATAAATGGATTTGCAGCTCTAAAAATTGCTTGCAGTAGCTGTGCTACTAAAATTTATTTCAAAATTGCAATCCATATACAACTATGATCAGCTGTTCCTTCATCTTGGCTGAGTTTTCAACGTTGTTACGGGAAAGGATGAAGCTGATTGGTTAGTTCTTGTCACATGACCCGCGGTGCGCTTGCGGCATTCTGAAAAGTTGAGATGTTTTTACATTTTGCTGTATCTAAAACGTACCGAACTGATCCGAACCGTGACATCAGTGTATCGTATCGAACCGAACCGTGAATTTTGTGAACCGTTACACCCCTATATGTATATGTATGTATATGTATATATATATATATATATATATATATATATATATATATATATATATATATATATATATATATATATATATATACTGTATATATGTACTGTATAAGCAATATCATCTGCCCTACCTGGATTTAGAGCTTTAGTTGGAGTGATCTATAAGAGGATAATCTGCTCTCATTTGAGTACCAACGAGTCAGATGGAGACACATATGAACTGTGCCGAGCCAAAATTGCCTTGGCCGTGGGCTGTTTTGTTTAGTAAACTAGCAATATTGTTTTTACAAAAAGCAATATTCTCATGAAGCCTCTGGAGAGGCACTCTAGTTAAAACCTGCTTCAATAACACGAGTGCGAGCAACGCCAGGGATATTTTTAGATGCTTTCAAGTGATGCCTTTTGCGATTTCATTTTAATAAGCAAAGCTGCGCTACTGTCAATAATCCCCTTAGATGCCGTGTCATTTACTGCACATTAAGGAAACATCCAGGAAGCTCTCAGCATAGTCCATGCATTAAGATTAGAAGATATTTCACAGCCAGTCATGGGTTTGTTTGTGCAAAGAGTAGCACTCATGCTGGATCTTTCTGCAGAGCAGCCACAAATCTCACAGCGGTCCGAGTGTCACAACAGTATTCCTGCCTACCCACACGTCTAATTAAAAGTCTATTGGCAATTTCAGTGACAGCCTCATGTGGGAAGCATAATATTCTCTGTGGGAAAGTAGTATCCTTGCTGTCTTTATTAGACAGGTTTATGTACACACATAAACATGGGAGGAGAATTAGGATAATTGCAAGGAATACCACATCTGTGGCATGCAGTTGATTACCACAGACAATAATTTCTTTCCCTTGTGTATATAAACAAAAATTAAATGTGTTTGCACTTGCAGCAAATACGGCAAGAAACAGAAAGTTAGCAGGCAAATGGCTGGCACACTGTCACACTGTTTTGAAAGTATAACCACTCTTACATGTTAGCGTAGCATGCTAGCTTGTTAGCATTGAGTTTACAGGTTGTCATTTAGACAATTTAAGTTGCACATAAATGTAATATGAATACTAAAGAGGTTTTGGGTTGTGTTTCACAGTTTGGTTTATGTATGTTTATTTGATCTGCTTTAAAAGTTCTGTTCTTTTAGTTCTTGCTACCTCTTTCTTTTGTTTTCCGGTCATGTCACTGGTTTATTGTTTTGTGTAATTAGTCTTATGTTGTAATCAGTTGTTCTTGATTAGAATTGTTAGTCTAGAACCAGAGAACAAATGGAAGAGGAAGCAGGATCTATAGACTAGAGGGCGGGGTTTAATTTTTGCGCTCCTCCTCTCATCTTTCACTCGCAGTATGTCAGACATATAATGGAAGTGGATGGGAATCACGGTTTTGAGTAAAATCACATTTCTGCAATGTCTGAACTGTTTGAACTGTCCTGAGAGCGTCCTGAGTGCGTTCTCAACAGAAGGCACGGTTGAGATGTGACTCAAAGATGATTCCTTGATTCCCATCCTCTTCCATATTATGACTGAACGACTGCAACAGTTTGAGTTAAAAATCATCTTTTGTGTTTTACTGAAGAAACGAAGTCACCTACATCTTGGATGGCCTGGGGGTAAGCAGATGAATACATTAGGATTTTATGTTACATCTGCTGTTGTTTAATAACTATCTATTGCATTATTTTGCGTCATGTGTGTTACCATGAGGGTGCGTTGTGTTTGCATGAATGACTCTATGTACCTTTTGTATATTAGTATATACTTCAGCTTGTGGAAAAGCTACCCGTGATGAATTTAGATTTTTCTGTATTTTTTACAAAATTATTCTGACAAACACGTGACAGTATTATTTTGTAAAAACAGTGCATAACTGTAAATGGGTCTCATAGTGTACATGTGATTTTATATCTCATAAATTCAAATGTATTTCTTGCAAATGTAAATTTACTTGTCAAATTTGCAACATTTTATAATCCCAAATTTGCAAATGTGTCAATTCCACATACTGCAATTATGACTGGACAATTGTGACTTTCTCAATTGTGACTTCATATCTTCAAAGTTACAATTATATTTCTTATGATTTACACATTACATCTCAGAACTGTGACTTTATCTCAAAATGTTCTCAAAATTGTTTCCCTCACAATTGCAACTTTATGTACAGCTCACATTAGTCTAAACAATAACCCTATTTTTCTGTTTTGATTTTTGCTTATTTGTCAGTCTATAACCCTTGTCGCTGTTTGCTTCCACCAGGTCCTCCATACATCGTGTCACCACCTGAGAACATCACTGTTAACATATCCCAGAATGCCCAATTTACGTGCCAAGCAGAGGCGTATCCTGGCAACCTGACCTATACCTGGTACTGGGAGGAGGACAACGTCTACTTCAAGAAGTAAAGTTATGATCGAGTTCACTACTGTGCCAAGTTTCAGAGTCTTGAATACAGGAGTTGCTGTGTGTGTGTGTCTGTCAGTTTTAGATTAGAGCCTAATATATTTTTAGACCCAGAATCCCTGAATCTCAAGCCCTCTACAGCTGCATTAAGGCAAATGCTAGCGCAGTGACGCGGAGGTGCACACAGCAGGTTTTTGTGCCAGGATGGGAACATCTTGTGACACTGTGCTTGTGTCATCACATGCCTAAAAAAACATGCTGATCATCTGAAGCCAAGCCAGAAGCTGTTCTGACTCCCCCAAGCGTGGCCGTATTGACCCTCTATATGTAGGGCTGTAGTCTGTTCCTCTCTGTGGAAACAGGCCAGAATAGTGTTTCGAAATAACCGTTTCCAGTACTATTGAACTGTGAGGGGCGGAAGGATGTTCATGGGAATATTCAGACTGCTGGCCAATTTACCACTTTGTGTAAAAACACTTTCGTAGACACTGATATTTATAAAATTAACCAAAAGAGCAACATTTGTTTTTTTGTCTGCAGACATACATACATCCTCAGGGTTGTAGATTATGAAGTCTTTAACGGGGGTCTAAAACAGTACTGCAGGGGGTTTGCCAAATATGATCTAATCTCAAATTATTTTATTTTTTATTTCATTTTGTTTTATTATTTATTTTTGTGAAAAGAACAAAGTTTATTGATGAAAAAAATAGATAAAGTTAACTTTAACCAAAGCCAAAGTCAAGAAGCTAAATTTCAACTGAATGCCATTTTCCCATCAATTATAAATAATAGTTTTAATATTTATATCTTATATATGTCTTTCTTTTCCTTAACTGTGACTTTATGTCTCGTAATTGTGATATTATACTCACAAATATGTCTAGATAATAGCTGCAATTTTATACCTCTCAAATGTATCTAGTTCCCATGATTGCAACTGTAATTATGCAGTTGCAACTTTTTATATCTTGCAAATGTCACATCGATTTCTCATAATTAAGATTAACATTAACACTCTCATAACTTTGACATTGTCTCACAATTTTATTTCTCATAACTGTGACTTTACTCTCAGAGTTTTGTCAGTCTCAAAATTTCAGTCTCATACTTGTGACTCTTAAATTGTAACTTTCACAAAAAAAATTATATTATGTCATATTTGTGACTTTCTCATTCTTCCTTTATTATATAAGAATTTTCATAACTGTGACTTTATATATCACAATTGCAATTTTATTTATCACAAATGTGGCTTTATATCCAATTTTTCTAAATGTCATACTTGTGACTTTCCCTTTACTGTGCTCTTCATCGACAGTATATGCTATATCAAATGTAGCTTTAATTCTAGTCACTGTTTTGATGTTTAATTTTCATCAGTAAGTATAACTTTCATTTAAACCTTTCTCACAATTACCTTTTTTATTACTCACTCTGAGGCAGAAACAGACTGCCACAATGATGAGACACTTTAACAGCCTCAGTTCTTCTCGGTGTACAAACACGTTTAATAATATTTTTCAAACGGATCATCTCTCTTTTCTTCCCTGCAGTGATCTGAAGCTCCGCGTTCGCATCTTTATTGACGGAACCCTCATTATCTACAGAGTGAAGCCAGAGGATGCTGGGAAATACACCTGCAGCCCAAGTAACAGCCTGGGCATCTCCCCCTCTGCTTCAGCTTACCTGACCGTGCAATGTGAGTTTCACCTTCAACCCATTAAAGAGCCTGAAGCACCAGGCCTGCGTTTAAAATCTCAGTCTATGTCTTGTGTGCCTTTGAGGTGTTTTATGTCAAGTATACTATCATCAGAGCGGGTAATTGGTGTCTGTCACGTACAGGGAAAGAGCTATTTACACCCTTTGAGATGCCGTGGTGGCTGCTAGGAGGGTTTGAGGGCTCGCTTCCATCTGCACCAGGACTCTTGTGGCGGATAAGCCCCGAGTCTGAGCTGCCTCTGTGTCTGTCTGTCTGTCTGTCTCTGTTGGATAGAAAAAAGACAGATTGGAGAAGCCTAACATACTGCGGTCACCATGAAAAATTGGAATTGTGACAGTTATAAATGACAGCCAAGAGCTGTCACTGAAGCAACTTCAATTCGTTATTAGAAAACAAATAGTTCCAGCTCTGAATTCTAAAAGAAGCCACTGTAACACAGACAGAATACACAGATGTGAATGCAAATCAGTGTTCAAATCCTACAATATCACCTACAGTTACACACATAATAATTCATTGAGGTTATCATAATTAAAAAATATAATTATTTGTATTGACAACATTTTCACTTTATAATAAACATTTTCTGTTTTAGTGTTTTAATTAATTCTGTTTTCTGTTTTAATTTTGGGTGTTCTATATATAATTTCTCTATATTATATTATATTATATTATATTATATTATATTATATTTTACTTGCAAAAATTTAATAATGAACTTAATTTAATGTTTGTTTGTGTATAACACACACACACACACACACACAGGCATACAATTATGAGTTTTTTTTTGCATGTTTCCTTTGTCATATATATAATACAATATAATATAATATAATATAATATAATATAATATAATATAATATAATATAATATAATATAATATAATATAATATAATATAATATAATATAATATAATATACAAGACATCCCTCAGCAGCCCTCTTCTGTAGATGTAGTTGGATATCTGCCATGAAAAAAAAAGATAGTTTACTGCTAATGACAATATTTCAAGCCAGTAATGATTGTTACAACAGAAAGAAAGTGTAATGTGTAGAGAAAATTTGTATTTTCTCGAACATTAATTTTCAGCAGGCAAGGAGGCATATAGAATTCAAAAGATGGCTTGTTTCTCTCATTTTGCAACCCAGAACAGTATGTCATGATGACCCACTATATCATCACAGCAGAAAAGAGGTCAGGGGTGACAAGTGGTCCTTAATGAATTAACTATAGCGTGGCAGTTTGAAGAGAGAAGACATTAGCTGTGGAAAAGCACATTATATTGTGTCATATGCCGAGCAGTGGCTGACTCTCTCATTAGCAGCCGCTCCTCTGTGCCGCTGAGGTTGTGCTACATCAGTCAGCGACACCCCAGGGCTGCTGCAGGTGAGAGAACTTCACAGGAAGCGCTTTAAATAACACTTAAATATTCCGTTACCACACATATCTTACACAGGCTCCCAAACACTGCGATTTTGCAGTGGAAATATGGGAGATGTGTTGATTTAGACTTTAAAATCTATAACTGTTATGAACTGTATTATGATGGATAAAGTACTTTGACAGCATAGCGAGACTGACATGATTATTTCATTTGTTGTATCTGTTTTAGCATAACTAACATTATTACCCATGTTCCTCATTCCTGTTTGGACCGTATCGTCTCCACAGACCCTGCCCGTGTTGTGAACATGCCACCTGTCATCTACGTCCCAAGAAAGTTGCCAGGAATTATTCGCTGCCCAGTGGATGCCAACCCCCCAGTTACGTCAGTCCGATGGGAGAAAGATGGCTATCCCCTCAGAATCGAGAAGGTCTGTAATGCATGGACTTCTGGCGTCTGAATTGGTTTGACAACACTCCAGTTCTCTGATGTTTCTCTTACAGTATCCTGGATGGAGCCAGATGGCAGACGGAAGCATTCGGGTGGCAGAGGTCACTGAAGACTCCCTTGGCACCTACACCTGTGTGCCTTACAATGTCCTAGGTACCATGGGACAGTCCCCTCCGGCCACTCTGGTGCTAAAGGTGAGTCAGTGCATCTTAATTAAAAAGAATCACATTTTCCTTGAATTTTTGAGATGTGTTGTGTGGTTTGTGAGATAAACATCATGATATGACCCCAGGACCCCCCCTACTTCAACGTGAGGCCTGGGGGGGAGTACCGTCAAGAGGCAGGGAGAGAGCTGGTCATCCCCTGCGCTGCTTCTGGGGACCCTGAGATTCCCACCATTGTATGGAGAAAGGTACCATGACTAACGGAAAAATTAAATGGGTCATCTGATCCAAAAATCACTTTTATATGTTGTTTGAACATAAATGTGTGCTGGCAACCACCCTATAATGATAAAAATCCACCCAGTGTTTTTTTTTTTTTAAATCTCTATAAACAACAACCAAGCCATTCTGTGATGTCACACAGACCCAGGCTGCTCTACCGAAATGCATCTATGTTTGTGCAAATTATTCGTGATCCAGCTTCACCTACAGATGAAGTGACTATAATGGCGAGTTCACACTGCATGATTTTCAAAATCATCAGATCATCATTGTTTTCACACTGCACGACTATTGGGGTAGATTTCAGTTGCGGCTGTCTTCACATTGCACGACAGATCGGGCACAGGAGATTACACACTGCATGACTTCATGTCTTAAGACCATATCTTATGAGAACGGCTCATCACCCCACAAAAGAGAGGGGATGGGTGAGCAAAGTTCATTAACATGTAAAGGGAAATGCAAGCTGATTTTAACAAGGTAAAAAGGGTGTTTTTTACACTACCATTGAGAAATTTAGTAAAAGTACGCTATAGACTTTTCATCAAGACTTTAAAGAATCATATAATGTGGAAAATGGGCATCCGATGACCCCTTTAAGTGTATTATTTTTTTCATTTTCATAGATAGTTAATCATGAATTGTTTATTATTGTCTCCTTTGTCAAGGTCGGGAAGCCCAGCAGAAGCAAACATAACATCTTACCAAGTGGTAGCTTGCAATTCGTGTCTCTAAGCAAAGAGGACCATGGGGAGTGGGAATGTGTTGCCACCAACGTAGTTACAAGCATCACTGCCAGCACACGTCTTTTTGTAATAGGTAAATGACTCTTATCTTTCTTTCTATCTTACTATTTGTCTGTCTTTCTGTCTATCTATCCATCTATCTATGGAGGCTTTAGTGTTGCACACTGTAAAATGACCTTAATTACAATATTTGTATTCTTTTAATTACATTTTTGGTCTGTAAATTGTTTTGGCCTAGGTCAGCACACTATGCACAATTGTGAAGGTTCTTAAGCACAAAAAATACATCAAAGATGTGATTTCTCAACGTGCCAGAAAGGAAGTGTAGGCTAGGACATTAGGATTTGCAGCCAAGTGAGTCATTACAGTAGGGGTGCCATGTAGCTCGTGGTAGCTCTGACTCGGCTGTCTCATCTGAGAGTTCGCCCTCGAATGACGAGTGATGTGTCAGCGGGCACACAACCCCATACACACGGCATTTGTTTGGTGATGGACTGGTGTCATGACAGTCTAAAGACTATGCTTAATGAGGGAGCGATTAACAGATCCTCCGCAGCTGCTAGGTGCCGATAAGAGATGTAATGGAACTCCTGAATCCATCCTCCACTTCAGTGTTTCCATCATCCTGTGCTCTCCTGCTATTATCAGACTGGGTCAGTCTGTGCACAGAGTTAGTTTATTGTCTAGTCAGAAAACATAAGTGAGAGGAGGTTCGGGTCAGACAATGGATCTCCTGTTCTTCAGTTTCTCATAAATCTTTCTAGCTGTGTCTCACAAGGCTAAATCCATCTTGGAAAGTAGTTGTTTTGAGACAAACTGTCTGGCCTAGACCTTAAAGATTTTGGGTTGATCACTAAGAATGAATTGCGGCCACTAATAGACAATGTTCCCGGATGGCTCCCCTAACAATGACCCTGCTGCTTGTAAATGTTTAGTGAATTGTTTCCTTCGGATTCTATTCAGCACGGCATATAATGGACTGTTTTCCTAGGCCTCATTTTGCTAATGGGTTTTGGTAGATATGTGATTGATTCACTCATGATTATACACTAATGTTCAAAAATTTGTGGTAAGTAAGATTTAAAAAAAATAAATGTATTATTTTATTCAGTTAGGACACTGATCAAAAGTGACAGTTAAGGCTTGCGTTGTTACAAAAATAAATATTTCCAATAAATGCTGTTCATTTACACTTTATATTAACCAAATAATCCTGAAAAAAGTTTTTCATGGCTTACGCAAAAATATTAAGCGGCACTTCAGTTTTAGCATGGATCAGCATATAAGAATAATTCCTGAACAATCATGTGAATTAATTTCTTTTTTAAATGTATTACCAAGTTTTTTTTCAACTGTAAAAAATATTTCACAATATTACTGTTTTCATTATGTTTTGATCCAATAAATGCAGCCTTTGGTGAGCATAAGATACTTATTTCAAAAATAATTAAAAAATCGTACCAACCCTACACTTTTGAACGGTAATGTTGAATTTTGTGTTTTTAATTGTCATTGAGAGTTTCTAACTAAGTGGCATAAATAAAAATTAGAAAAAAAAAGAAAAAAAAAGGTGTCTGCCTGGGCAGACCTTGCTAAGGTTTTCCTAGGTGCTTACTTATCGGGCCAGGTCAAACAATCCTATCCCTATTATAGTCACTATGATATGCTGGCTAGAAATGTCTCAGCTCCACAAGCCACATGATCTGATTTGTAATTTATCCAATGTATCATTTAAGAAGCGTTATGTGCCAAAGTTAAATGCTAAGGTTTAGAGGTTAATTCAAATCCATAAAATTTAGTATGAGCAATAGAACTAGCGTTTGCAGACACTACTAATTAAAAATAACCATTTCAGGCACTAGTCCACATGCGCCAACTAATGTCCACGTGTCAGCATCCACAAGCTCTGCTAATGTTTCCTGGGAACCTGGATATGACGGAGGCTTTGAACAGACGTTCTCGGTCTGGTACGGCCCGGTGTAAGTCCTGCCAGAACCCCCACTAAATATAGTTCCTTCCTCACTTTTTTTTCCAAATGTACTTGTGACTTGATGCAGTCTTTTTAAAAAAAAGACTAGCTGTTAAAGCTATGGATTATATGTATATGTAAATGCAATGAATGAATCAATGGAATGTTTAATCTCAATTTATTCGCATTTCATTGTTTGTCAAGAAATACATATCATGCAAAAGTTATTTTTTTTTTCTTAATTGTACTCAATTAAAGTTTTATAATAGAACTCTTTGGTATAATCTAATAGAAAGGTGAAGAATGATTTAGGGCCACATGACTGGCTGTCCATGCCTGTGCCCGGCTCTCAGACATGGTTGGTGGTCCAGGGGTTGGAGCCAAAGACTGCCTATCAATTTAGTGTGCTGGCCCAGAACAAGCTGGGCACCGGCCCCTTCAGTGAGGTAGTCACTGTGACTACAGGAGGTGGGTGACACTTCTACACAAACTAGATCTTGCAATGGACCTCTGAATGACCATCTAAGAGAGATGCGCTTACAACCTCCCTTTATCTTTCCTAGGATATCCCATAAGTACCCCTGAACCACTGGTGCTTCTAACTCCACCACGGTGCCTCACAGCCAACCGGACACAGCAGGGTGTATTGTTGACATGGCTTCCTCCGGCCAATCACTCTTCACCAATTGACCGCTATATCATCGAGTTCCGTCTGGGAGAAAGGTGGGAGGTTCTGGATGACTTGATTCCTGCCACAGAGACTGAGATCATAGCAAGAGATCTTATTCAGGTAATATTTACTACTTTAATATCGCTACATACATTTGTATGGTACTCTTTAAGTTACCCATAAATAATAGGGGTGTAGAAAATTAAGCCCAAAAGGGAAATGTATATAAATAATTACAATCAATTATGATTAATTACAAATATTTATGTGAGCTGCCAGTAGTAACTGTACCAGAACCCACAATTTCATATCAACTCCAAGGTTATTTCCGTGGCCACAGAAAATACTTTCATACTGTATTAATGAATTAGAGCATATAGCAAAATCAGAACCGTAAAGGGACATTGATTTGTAAGGCAGAATCAGTAACTCATGTAATTTGTGCACAAAATGTTTATTAACTAAACACTTAACGCTCTAAAAAACAAACAAACATACATATATATATATATACAATCACTCATAGAGGGGAAAGGGCAAATGAGATTTGATGGATCAAGGAAAATCCATCAGCAAAACTAGAGAATGAAGCTATGAAAGGAGTCGGTTAACCACCTGAGTAAAACCATCAGCGCCGTATAACGGGGTCTATAGCTTATACTAAACCTCTGTTTCATTTAGTTAAATGTATGATACGTCCATTTCCTTGGTCTGGAATGAGTGTCTGGATGCAAAGACTTGATGGTTTGGAGGTTCAGTGGTGTAGGAGTCACGGTAACTTTTTTCCGGTTTTGAAGAGTGATGAATTCCAAAGATGTCCTGACTCAATGGTGATTGGGAGTTTCTTCCCAGTGGAAAGTAACAAGAACTAAGAGAGATGTCAGCTGAGATCCTAAGATCTTTGGTGAATGGAGAGTCAAAGCACAAGGCCTGGCGCAGACTTAGGGGTCCAAGAGAGTTCTAGCTCACATACTCTTAGCAGAAGAAAGGAAAAGAGATTGAAGACAAGGTGGAACTGTGTATGAGCCTTTTTAAAGTCTGAGAAGGTTCACGCCTCTCAGGATGGGCTTGTCCAATGAGAAAGGCTGAAATTCCAAGCGGGAAGATGGAACTAATGAAGAGTTTTACAACTCCTTGTGTGAAAGCATGGCAATTTGCAAAATGGAACTCGAGTGGGGGTTCAAGAAAAGAATCTTCAAGATTCTTAGAATACTACTATATTGTCTGTGTACCAACAAAGAATATACACTCTCCCTTTACATCATCAGAAGACGAATACAAAGAAACTAAAGATAGTAAGATAACATAGGTAAAATTACATAAACAAGTAGTCCTATCACAAGCTGCATAAAACAGTATATAAGACAAAAGGCAATATACAAGAACAGTAACAAAATATACAATGAAGTATATGTGTGTTCATTCAAACATACTCTTAGGCCATAAAAGTTGGTCTGGCTGAGGTGTCGTGGTTGCCATGGTAACAAGGGGTCTGGAGTTATTCGCAGACATCCTGGCACCTAATATGTTTATTGGCTGAGGGGTCTGTGATCATTTGTTGATCTAATGAATAATTGATTTGTTGAATCAAATGAAAAATGGTGTGTCTGATTGGTCCAGACACTACAGAGGTGAATTTAATGTCAATCTTATTTGCAATTTGAAATCTAATTTATTTCTGTCATTTGACGTATTTCTGAGTGAAAATGTCTAATTTTCAGAAGTTCAGTTTAGTGATGTCCATCTTGTGCACATTCATTTGTTTCAGAGAATGGCAGTTCTGTGACTATTTAGAAAAACTCAGTGAGGGAATGCTTTTTTTCCGCTGAAAAGCTCAGAGGATGTCATTTTAATTCAGTCTGACATACAGTGGAGTCCACTACAAATGTTCTTGTAACAAATCTGCCGTAGATCTGACGCCTCAACCCGTTGGCCTCACAGGATTTGTGACCTACTGACCTGTTTCTCTGTCTCCCAGGACTCTTGGTATGAATTCCGAGCGCTAGCTGTAATGGATGATCTTGTCAGTGAGAGCAGTAATGTGGTGGGAGTGTCAAGTACAGGTGAGAAAAAAGGGCTTAACTAAAATGCACCAATTCATCGCTTTAGCCACCCAGAGCTTCACTGCCCTCTGCTGGACATTGTAGTTAGTGCCCTACTTTTTTTGCTGTTGTAGACGTGTTACAAGGGTGTCCTGCACCTATTTTTTTGGAGGGGGCATCACTGGCAGTCCTGGCTTATTTAAGCCATTTTTGTTGTATGATAAAGCTGAAGTGTATAATAACTTTCATTTCTGTTCTAAATGAAAGTTTTTAGGACCGACTAAAATTAGATGTAATTGCTGCCACAGGATGTTTTCCTTACCTACAAGAAAACGTTTTATTATTTCATTTCATTAATTCGTTTCATTATTAAAGATACTAATTAGTTTTTGGAAGTTGCATTCAAAATCCACTTGGCTCAAAAATTTTAATGCCACATGCCCTCTCGATCTAAATAGGAAAGCTGCTATTAATTTTATAGGCTGCAGTTGTGTTAACACTATGCTATAGTCTGCTTTATAATGCACACTAACTGAATCACTGTCAGCAATGACGTTAACCTGCTTTGTGAATACATGCTTGCTGCATTCTCCCATCCTAATTTCATGTTCTGGAGTGTCTCTTCTCTCAGACCCCTTCCCTCCCACAGAGATCTCAGACGAGGGGCTAGCCAAGCCAGTGGTGGCCGGCATCGTGGCCACCATCTGTTTCTTGGCGGCTGCTGTCCTCTTCAGCACGCTTGCTGCATGTTTTGTCAACAAGCAGCATCGTCGCAAGCTTAAACGCAAACGTGGTAAGTCCTTCTTAACTTCAAGACACAGTTATCTCTCTTGTTAATTACAAATTTTTGCACAGATCACAACCTTATTGGATTTGTAATAAAATAATACATCTTTTCAGTTGTATTGCATTATTCCAGCTTTAGCATTTCAGTGGTTGAGATAAAGATCTGAAGCATATTATCATGCTGATGTGGCATTGTGTGATTTGCCCTTAGACCCTCCACTATCGATTACTCACACAAGGAAAAGCATAGAATCTCCGTAAGTACCAATGCATGGCAACATCCATCATACTTTGTCCTTCTGTAAATCTGTTGACTACCAGGCACATGGCTTGAGAGAGAGAAAGAGAGACAGCATGTACAGTTTGGGAAATCAAACAGCTGACCCTAACAGCTGCTGTGTTACAGTGAAGGATGCATGGAGGTGGTCACAAAAGTGGCAGCTATAAATGCATCTGTGCTTACCTTTGCTTTTCAGCACTGAGATGCATTGATTTGCCATTACAAACAATCTTTTCAAGCTCTTTTTTTCGTCTTTTTTTTTTTTTTTGCTGTCCAGTCAGGTTGTGATAGAACCTTTCAATAGCTATGTTATAAACATGAAGCTTATCCCCCAGCTCCTCTGAATTGATCAGTGCAGGCATGGCAGCATGTCACTCTCATATTTATAACCAGAGCTAAAGGAAGGAGAATATAAGGGTAGCATCTCCAACCCAGTTCAAACTGGGACTCACGCTCTTATCCGATTCCATTGCGGTCTTCATAGAGCTGCAGTCTCATGCTCCCATCCCACCCATTTCCACATAGCAGTGTGGAACCATAGTCTGGTTGACGGCCGACTCTGCCCCGTCTCTATTGTGTTTTTGTCACCGCAGGCCTCCTCTTACCCCCTTGCCTGGCATTGAGCCCTACTGGGAAGAGCCAGACAGGAGCAGCTACAGGCCCCCATCCACCAGCCCTCAGTGAGTGCTTGCACCTGCATCTCTCTCTGCAGCAGGTGCTAACATGTGCCTGTCTGCCGTAGCTGCATGATGTCAGTTAGTGGTGCAGAGCTAAACTGCTTCTTTGGGGGAAAAGAAAACTTCAGCCCTCAGCTGCTCCAAATTTTGATTCTTTGTTTGACCACTTAGAGCCAGCAAGATGGATTGTTATTGAAGAGCTGGGTGAATATATAGTTTAGCTGATATTATGTTAGCACACTGGTGCCTGTACTGACTTATCTGTTTATCTTATGTCCTGTCCCCATTCTGTTGTTCTCCATTATCTCTCACCCTGAAATCATCTTTCACTTTTATTTAAAATGGCCTTTAAATTAAGATCAGAGCTTATTCTAATTACTGTTACAAAAAGGCATGTGGATAAAGTCTAATTACCTTGAATTATTTTAAAATAAGTGCACAAGAAAGTGTAATGCCATGCCATTTCCTCTTGAATTATATTCCATGTTTTTAGATGAAGTAATTCTTATTTTGATGCTGTTTTTTGCTGATTTTAAGTTCTGGTATTCCCCAGGGCTCAGTCCTAAGCCCTGTGTCTTTTTTGATTGATAGGCTGTCCTCTGGGAAGATCAGTCCTGAGAGCATTGCTTCCTCCCGGCCTTCATCTCTGGCCAGCGTGGGTGGCCATGGTCTTTACGTTAAGAAGTTGCCAAGCCCTAGGAAAGAGAAAGAGCTTTCACTCTATAAGAAAACCAAGAGAGCAATAACCAGTAAGAAGTACAGTGTGTCCAAGCATGAGGCTGAGGTCACCACGCCTATCGAGCTGATCAGCCGTGGACCTGATGGCCGATTCGTCATGGACCCCAGTGAAATCGACACGTCCCTCAAGCCACGACGTATTGAGGGTTTTCCTTTTGTGGAGGAATCAGACTTGTATCCTGAGTTCCGTCAATCAGATGAGGAGAATGATGACCCAGGGCCCCTACCCCCAGTCATGGCCACCCTCAGGCCCCAGATATCCCCTGTGTCCTCCAGCCAGGAGTCCTACATGCAGCCCCCAGCCTACAGCCCCCGGTTCCAGAGGCCTATGGAAGGTATGAGCATCTCGGAGGGTAGTCGGCTTCAGGCCACAGGGCAGAGCCGGGTCTCCCATTTTCACAGGGTCTTCCCTCCAGGCCCCTTCTATGGCTATATAGGTAGTGGTGCTGAGGTGGAGCTTCACCCTCCTTTTTACATGCCTGATGTTAGTCCACGTAGCTCTGCCATGTCTTCCTCACCTTCATACCCCCCTGAGGGGCCGTTCCGCCATCCCACCATCCCAGAGGAGAGGGAGGAGCTGAGGATCCATCAGTATGGCGCCTCCGGCCACGCCCTCCCACTGGTGCATAGCCCTCCCTCCTCTCGCTCGACCGAGATCTGGCAGCCTCCTGACTTCCCCTTTCTAGGTCAGGAGGGTCCCCGTCTCGCTCTTCCACCACGCCATTCATCATATTTCCACCGGGACCTCCCTGAGCCCCCACCATACCCCTCCCATAGTCGTACTCTTAGCACCACCTCTCAGCTCCCTTCAAGCTCTGCTTTCCTCCAGCTGGAGGCCCCTAGAGCCCACCTGAGCAGAACTCCTGGCAGGTTTCCGCCTCAGGGCCCTTCAGCCAAGCATATGACTATGCAACAGGCCCAGACTCTGGGGCAGTTGAGACACACTGCCCACGGTATGGGCGTACCAGTGTTGCCTTATTCAGGCGCCACGGCCCGCATGGGGAGCCCAAGCACACTGCACAGTGAGAGCTCTGACGGCTGGAGGTCTGAGGCCCAGCCTTGGCTGAGCCCCAGGGCGGCACGAAGAATGGATCTCGGCCTGCAGCAGGTGGTCCTACAGCCGTCACGACTCTCCCCACTCACCCAGACCCCTCCCAGCTCACACGCCGGCTCTCCAGACATTCTTGTCCGCCCTCCTCCCCGCCCAAGCATCCTGCGGTCTTCCCGCTCTCAAGAGATGCCCGAGAGCGCCCGCCACCCTGCCAGTGTCTCCTTCTCCCGAAGGTCTCTCTCCTCTTCCCCTGCCACTTCACCTACCCTAGGCCAGAGTGGCCAGCAGTCCAGTCTCAGCTACCGTGCTCACATGGCCTTTGCCACAGCCGCGGCCAGCTACCCCTCCCAGTCCCCTTCACCCCCTACGGAGAGCAGTGATGCTTTCGGCCAGATGCCATCTCAGAGAAGGACAGATGAGGAGATGCTCCCCTCAGAACCCTCTCCAGGGTAGGTGAACTGTACCATTGGAGGCTCCAAAATGACAAAGGAGATTGTTATTCATCATCTGTACAGCAAAAGCAATGCTTTCATGCTTTTGCGATTTTCGGTTAACATATTTTTACATGTACATCTTACTATAAACTATTTACATATGCACAAATGTCCATGTCCTCCAGTGTAACTCCTTATTGGGTTTACAGGATACATTTCCATACTTCTCTTTATTTTCTTCTAATCCTATTCTCCTTCAACCTTTAAAAAGTGTTATTTTGATATAGGAAATTATCATAGTGTATAACATTTTTCATGATTAAGGATTTTCTAGTGCATTCATGATGATCCCATGGCTCTTCCTTTGTCCTATTTTGTGGGCTAATCACATCACTCACCCTCTCCAGCTCATTTCCTTCCATTTCTCTCACTTCCTCTAACTCAGGGCTTTGACCATCACGGTGGCCTTCTTAGGCAGCCGTCGTTGCCAGGGATGAGAGTGTGCTCATCTCTTGCAACACTCATCCTCATCTAGAGTAGAGACGGCGCTTTTCTCTGGAGACTCTGGTAGTCTTACCCTCTTTGTTTTTGATTGATCTCAGCTATCTGGGCAGCATTGTTGTGACCAGGTCCTCTACACCACAATAGGTAAGGGTTGAATCCATGTCTGAAAGGGGAGGGGTTTGCAGGCGGGGCCTTAAATCATTCTCATTTAAAGGGGAATTTCTTTTTTTTTTTACTATTTTTTTATTACATGATATTAATAATACATTGTCTTTTTTGGCAAATATAGGTGAATATGTTTATTGCTGGAATATAAACAATGCCAGTTTTTCAGCATTGCTTATCAAATATTTTTTCGAGATTATTAAATACAGGCACACTTGGATATTCCCCTTTAAAATTTTGTTTCCATGTACAAAAATATCATGCATGCCTTTTCTAAATATTCTTCTCCTCGATGCCGAATCAGTAACAGCAGTTCTCAAACAAAAATTTCTTGTCACATTTTGTCATCCTAGTGGTTTGGTTCCTTTCTTTTATGTGACTGTTCTTTACTGGCCATTCTCCCCTCCCTGCCATCTCTTCTCCTGTCAGCATGGTGAAGCCACTGTACAGTGTATTCATGGTAACCAGAGTGTGTTTGATGTGGCGGACTTTAGTGCTCAGTCATGTTTACCACCCCCCTTCTATTAATCACTTTCACTTTCTCTTTCCACAGCCTCAGCAGCAGGGGAGACTGTCTGTAAACGCTTTGTGTTTCTGTGCCTTGTGAACCCATGAGTTGTTGGCTGACTCTTCAGTATGGACGTTTGAGTTTCATGATCTCTGCCATGATAGAGGAATGGCATGTGCGATAAAAGACAACACTTTACAAGAAACTTGACCTCTGTGGTCACTTTTATATGAAACCAGTGAACTTACTGGGAAACAGGAGATTTTGGCTAGTTGTAATTTGATTGGACAGTGCTGGCAGCATGGCAGCAATGTACAACATGAGGTAAAGGTTTATTCATGTTAATTTAGGTGTATTCCATGGTTAATGAGTGGGGAAAATGCTAATTTCAACTCACCAGATTAACTCAACTAATACAATGTGCTTTTGATTTGCAGAGTACGCATCTAATGAGGAAGAGCTCTTTTTTTATTCTTTAAAAATAAATGATTTGGTATTTAATTTTTATTCTGATGACCAATGAAATGTGGCCAATTGAGATGAATAAGATTTCATTTTGATAAACAGTATTTTCTAAGCAATATCTAACAAACAAATTAATTGCTAAATTACACAGTACATGTTGATGAATGGTACTTTTGTCATGAAGGCTTTGCACTTGGCATTGGGGCAGCCAAAGTGCTCCCTGTCGGGACTATATCTGTTTGATCTGGCCGGTGGAGAGCACACCCTGGTGGCGGTGTGAAGTAATGCATCATTGTGTTTGTCTCTCACAGGGAGCATCTAGGTGCAATGAGAGTCCCTGCAGGGTCTGAGAGCTTTGAAGCACTGATTTATTATTGTATTAATAAAGCCAAGAAATCAACAGCCAACAAGAACAACAACTCCAGATTCAAGAAAAGGACAGGTCAGTTTCACCCGTACATTACATACTGGGAGAAATGTTGTCTCTCCCAATGTCCTGACTACATGCTTATTTGCTTAATAATTACAAGAAACCACCCAAAACATGCTGAAACAACCACCCACAAATGCTTAACATTGTGGCAGTGAGGTTTGCATGCACAGGCAACGAAAATGTAAAAAATCTGCTTTGTTTGCTGTGTCTCATTTGCTCTGCTGTCTCTAGATGTGTCCACCTCTCAGACCCAGCAGCCGCATGCATCTCAGGCATCTCCCTCAAAAGAACATCTCCGCTCTCCCTCAAAGAAAAAGTGGAAAAGTACACTTAGAAAGTCCCCCTGTCGTCATCTGTCCTCTCTGCTGCGCTGGCTCCACCCCAGAGAAGACAGAAAATCCCTCCTGGCCAGTATGGACCCTGCCCCCTCAAACTATGGTTCTCTGCTCTGAGAGCCAACCACCCCCCCAAAAAATAACACTCACTAAAACTTATCCTGTGGGGTGGATCGTCTTCTTGTCCATTAGCAAAAATGTACAATGGACAAGATCTCAGTACTGTTTTTGTAATCAGTCTAAACTAGATACGATTTATTATGTTCTTCGGTTGGCACAATATACTACACATATCTGTATTTTCTGTAAATTTACACATAGGAAAAACGTACAGGGGTGCTCTTTTGGAAGAAACAGAAAAGGACAGGACAAAAGCTTTTCATTTGATGCAAAAAAATAAAATAATAGCATTGCATTACATGCTAGGAAAAATCTTGCTGTCCACTTCGATTTCTGTCAAAACGTTGTCAGAACTGTGTATATTGTGAAGGATAGAGTTAAACGCTCTGTACAAATGTGTCTCTCAAGACATGATAGTTAATACAGGGTTTCTTTTCTTCCTTCTACAAAATATACCTCAAAAAAGAAAATAGAAAAAAAAGTTATTTCAGCACTTCTACCATATTTTGTGCAAGCTAGCATATTTCATTTTGGATGACGAATGTTGTCTGTTTGCGGCAAAGCTTTGACAGTATTACAGAACATGAGGGATTAATATAAGCTCAAAAATTACAATTTATTTATTTATAAAATGCTAAACATGAAATATAAAGCACAGAATATCATAGAAATTGTACGATTTAAAAGAATGACTTCAGTACTAGACCGGTCCTGCGACAATGTTTGAACAGTTCCTCAGATTTTTACAATTCCATGCAAAGGGAGGTGGAACTGAAAACATTCTTATTAATGTTTTTATTTTTTATTTTTTTAATAATTAACATTATATTTGACTAACATCACTGGACAGCTTTAAGGCATTTTTTAACCTGTGGTTGGAGGAAGATTAATATTAGCCCCCTGCTGAAAAAAAGATTCAGGTTCTCATTCAATTTTAGAAATATCCTTTTAGACATGTTCAGATGGCATATGTGCAAATGTAATATTAAACTAAAGTAGAAGTACTTGGTCCTTGTCTTGCACAAATGTAGTTAGAAGTGGTGAAATGCATTATTAATATTTTTGTCACTTCCTTGAAGTGAATAATTTGTTATTTGTTTTCTTTGGACATACAATACACCAAGGAAGTACAGTAGATATTGTGCAGACTAATGAAGTCATCAATATAACATAGAAAAGTTGAAATAGTCCTTATTCTAATCAGTTGAGAGAGAAAAAAGAAAAGACTACCAATCTTCTTGGTTAGCCTACTTTCTACTTACAAAAGTGGACCTCCAAAATAGCTTGACTCTCTTTGAAAAAAAAAAAGAAAACTGTATTGTAATCTTTACTATTTGCCATCCATCACAGCTCATCTGATGACATAGCAAAGTTTGCGTTATTTGAATTAATGATGACTTTAGTAGCCAGTTTCTGGAGGATGTTAAATGTCTATAGAGTTCACTAACAGCTGCTGATCTGCTACCTAAAGTAAAAGCTACTCGAGCGTGTGCTAGTTTAGTTAAACCGATGGTGAATGTATGGTTTGCTCTGTAGAATTCAGATTTATCCAAAATTTTCAGTGTGATGTTTCTCTCTTTTAGCTCATTTACGCGCCAATGCGATCAACTCCAAAATGAATCTTCTACTGCGAATGGAATTTAATAATGAGGCACGACTTGATAGGAAATCAAATGAACTTGAATAAGGCTGAATATACAAGCAGGAAACATTGGGAGGAATTTCTGTCCGTGGAGATTCGTAGTAGCCATTTTGAGTGTAGAGGATTTGACTTAAGTGTTGACTTTTTTGTCTTTCCTTTCTCTCTTTTTGTATACAACTATTTTCCTCGACGTGAAAACGACTGCTCAAACATCACACACAGTGTAGGCTATTTGAGCTATTCAGTATTAGTGTGTCAGCAGACTCCATTGCTTATTCTACGTCTTTTTCCACCCATGTATTGCGATTTGTAAGGCTGCTTTGCTTAAATCATGTAGTCTCTGAGAGAAGAAAGGCAGTGTTTATTTTTAGATATTCCTGATTACCTGCCTTTAGCTGTGGGAATAGAAGTGTAAAACTTAGACTTGACTTTATTTCTGCTAAGTGTTTTGTCAAGTTCTGTCAAGAACTCATTGCTAACAAGTCCTACAACAACCACATAAAGTTTACATGATCTAGAAATATCACGTGCAAGGATGTAGGCACATTGTACACATTATGACTTGGTGCTATGTCTTCTTGAACTCGTGGTGCTGTGGTTCAGAGGTTAACACACAAACTCACGCACAGTCCTGTCTTAAACTAACTAAACTAGCTCTGTTGTGATTTCCGTTGTCGAGTTACCCTGGTGAGTAGGACCGCAAGCAATAAAACCTCTCTCACAGGGCAGGTCCTGTGCGCTCATCTATCTTTCAGTATGAAAACTGTTAAATAAAGTTCGGCTTTGACATTCAATATGAGCTTAGTTATCGCGTGAACGTTCACTGTCACCGTGAATAAAAACCCGCGCATTTAGACAGATCGCCAGTCTTGAGGAGGCAGCATACCAATGTATAATCCACAAAATGATAGTACATTTTTCATTTAGCATGGGAAGAAACTGGAAACTTGAGCAGGTGGCGGTCTGACGCGTCAAGCGGCGGCATTTCTGTTTTATAGCGTTTTTCTTGGACACGACGGGGTGACGCATCCTCTCATAAAGCTGATTTAAGCTTGCAGGTGACGGTGATTGACGGCATTTTCTGGTCTTTGAAGGGAGAACCCGACTGAAACGTTTCTCTTGAATATATAGCTATGATAGGCTACTGACTGTACAGGTAGACACGCCCCCTTTTTTGCTTCTGTAGAGGGCTCATTTGCAGGAAGTGTCATGTCAACTCTTTGATTGCCTGTATTCAGTTTTGTGCTCTCCTCTTATGGTGCTTTGTGAAATTTTATTTTCCTTTTTCTGTCGATTGAACAGAACTAACCTTGCATAATCAAGATATTTCACTCGTTCGGAAATGTCTCGTTTCATCTTTTTGTTTTTGATTATTTTGCTGTTAATATATTAACCAGCACTGAAAACTTAGAATGTAATACTGCATTATGCACATTTACGACTGTTTTAACATTAAACCTCATTCTTAGAGCTTATTGGAAGCGTAGCTCAAATTGCATTGTGCTTTCTAACTGCTTTTGAATTTGTGTTGTACATTGTTTACAGGTTCTGTTATCTCAAGATGTGTTCTGGGCAAACATGTTTTTCATTCTGATCACCCTACATGCTATGTATGAGAGACTGTTCTTACGTGAAGAAAAAGATCATAGAATAATAGTTGTGCTTTTCTTTCAGATTGATTTGATTGAATGACTTGATCGAAGGCTTCTTTTGTTAACCAATCTCATTTATTTCAGGTATTATTCTAAAACAGTATGGTGCTGTACCAAAGCCTTATGTATGATGCGTTGTTTGATTCTTCTGCCACTGCTAAGGAATTCTCCAAATTGCTAGACAACTGATCATGAAACAAGGTGCAGTGTGCCTCTATCTTCTTTGATTATTGGGCTGCTTCAGAGTATTTTTCTTGGGCATTCGGTGTTTCCACATACTGTACTCAGATGTTAAGATATGGTGCCTGGTGTGTCTTCATGCTGCTAGGAGTAAATGTTAAAGATGTTTTGTATCTGTACTACCAACTTCTGAAGTATGACATTGATCTCCACAATAACTCAGCTGGACACTCTTGATATTAAAAGGGAACAACCCTGAAGAAAGCAATGGCATTTTTAGAGAATAAAGGAAATCCCATTGTTATTTAATTTTTTATTCAATTGCTTTCATCATATTTTTAAAGCATTTATTAAGAAGTCTTGCTCTAGAATAAGACCCCAATCAAAAAAGAATATGCTAACCTGACAAATTAATTGTCCTTGAGAGTTACATCAATACCAGACCTGGGAATGAAACATATGGAGTCTTAAATGTGTGTGTGTGTGTGTGTGTGTGTGTGTGTGTGTGGGCTGTCTTTAACAGCCCAATTGAAGTTCTGTAGTAGAGCCGTTCAATTTGCATTGTTTACATCACCAGATGCCCAGATATGCACATTTTGGCAAGCTCTATTAGGTTGACATTTTCCAACGCTTTGGTCCATGTAATAACCCCGTAAAACTTTTTGTATTTTGATATAATAAAAAAAATCTAAACAAGAATGTGTTTATTTCTTGAAGAGAGACTGTTCGTGTATGCGGTGACCACTAGAGGCCACTATTGCATAATGTTAAAGCTGAATGATTTTTGTTTCTACATATCAAGCAAAGTGCCTTAGAGGGAAGGTGTTTTCCAGAAGTTTGACTGATAATGCTGTCATATAGGAAATTAAGTGTTCATCCAGGTGCAAAGTCCTCAACCAACACAACTCCCTCTCACTCACCTATTTATCTAAAGTGAGTGACTAACACAAAACAGATAACACTGTGGCCCAGGCATAGGTCTCAAAGCCAGCGCCCTGGCATTGGCCAGATAATTGAATGATGATGATGATGATGATGATGATGATGATGATGATGATTTCCAAAGGGAAAGTTGAGATTGGTCTCTGCTAAGTTTTGATTAACCCTCCTATAGTTTTTTGGTCAAATTTTCCATAATGAAACAGTTGTGTCCTTCCATTTTTGACCATTCAACATGTTATGAAGCTGTAGATGGCTTGTTTAGCCTACTAAATTAGATTAAATTATATAGTTTTAATATAGTTTAATAGTTTTCTCTAGTTTAAAGGGATAGTTCACACCAAAATGAACATTTTTGTCATGTACTCACCTTCCTGTTGTTCCAAACAAGTATAACTTACTTTTTCTTCTGTGAAACACATAAAAAGGGTTTTGGAAGAATGAAGGAAAAAAAAGTAATTCTAAATACATCATTTATGTTCCACAAAAGAAAGAAATACACAAGATTTGAAATGACATGCACTTTGTCTATGATTTTATATGTAACCCTTTATATGTAAATTCTTTAAAATTTTATTTCTCCATCAATTTTGAATGTATCAACCACTGATCTTTATAAAACATGCTCTATTATAGATGAGTGGTATTAACACATTTTCCTGGAGGGAAGTATTTAGACCCACTGTACACTAATCTTGAATATGTAAAGTTTTCAATGTTCGTCAGTTTTGTCTCCAAATCTCAGGCGTTCTTTTATGGACAAGCAAGAGTTAAATGAATCCTACTGATATGCACCTTACTCCTGGCCACGCCCCCAAACACACACGCAGTCCGTTTATCAGGTGACGCGCGAGAGCGAACTTTTACTGTGTCCTTCCTCGAAACCGAGCTCATTCATTCATTCATTCACACGCGATGGAGGGTGCTTTGCTTTGATTCTTTTTCACATTAATTAAAAAAAAATGGCTCTGTTCTAGAGGGAAACTACTGCTGGATTTGTTTTGGGGAAGTAACGCTGATACAATCACAGGCAGGTGAGTAACTCGTGTTGATCATTCCTCTGTTCGCTGGCGATTTAGGAAGCATCCGCGCTTGTAGCTATTACAGTATTATATCCATAAATAAACATTGCGTATTTTTTGCTAGTGGTCAAATAGCTGCGACGTTATAAATTCCTTTAATACATCCAATTTATTCACTTTCCGTGGTTAATAACAAGCTTCCTAAAACTGTTTAGCCCTAATAAGAAACCCATACAAGGAGTCTTCATTATAGAAAAAAAAAAACTAAACACTAAAGACCCTGTCCGGAAGTACTAAAGTCACATGCTGTTGACTAGACAACAGTGCTAATTTTATTACTACCAGTCAAAAGCAAGATTTCAACATAATTATAGAATAAGGTGTACTTCTCCACCTCCTTGGTCACTAAACAATAAACCTCTGCATGTGCACGAAAATTGTTTCCTGTTTGTAAACATTCCACATCAGAATTCCAGGATCCAAAACTCACCAATTTCAAGACAGTCTGTCGCTTAGCAACCACATCAACGTACAGGTTCCAGACAGTCCCTTACACAAAATGGATTAAAAAATTATAATATTAAAAATAAAATATTTATTCATAAATATAATCTATATATAATAATATATACACTCACACATACAAGTTACAATAAATAATAATACTAATAATTAAATATGCTAATCAATTATTATTAATAATTATATTTAATTTTAAATAATATTTAAAATACATTTAAAATCCCATTTTAAAGTAGTTTCAGACATTCCAACCCTGTTATATTCTGTTGTGAATCAAAGAAAACAGACCACAAACAGTTGCTCATATTTTTTGATACTGAAATCCAAAGCGTCCTCTTGCAGCCTGTTGAAAAGAGATATATTGTCACACAGGCTGTGTAAATTGGTTTGGATTAGTCACCAGAGCTACTGTGTGCTTATGTAGTGAAGGTAAAGTGAACTCTGTCAGGTGCCTGCTTGCTCACACGGAGCTGTCTTTCCTGTCGGGGAGGGCTCATTCTGCTGAGTCAACATCAAGCTTCTCCCTGTCAGCACTTCTGACAGTAGGGCTGGAGTGTGAGAGGATTATTTTGTGGTTTCTATCTCGTTACTCTATCAGAACCAACAGATCCTAAATTCTGTGCATGTCAGTCGTGGTTCAACTGTCACCGTGGGTGTGTCTCAATATTCCAGGACTCCTTTTGTTTATATTCTTCACATTTGAATTATTGATGTCATAGCGGATAGTTGTGTAAGTCTCATATAAGTCCTGTATTCATCACGGCCATGCATCACTGAACATTCACTTGTGATTAATATTGATTATTTATGGCAATAAAAAGCAATTATTTTACCACATGTAGACATAACAGACTTTGTTTATTTGTTTAAATTGATACAGCCTTTGGCACTGTTATGGCAATATAAAGTAAACAAATAAATCCACAATACATAATATTTATTTGTTTACATATATTTGTGTTGCAATGGCAACACAAATATATGTGCCCTTGACACTATTATGGTATGCAGCATTTAATGCTGTTTTGGCAATATAAAGTAAGTAAATAAATCCAACATGTTCATGCATAACATTTATTTTGGTAAATTTAACATGCACACTGCATATTGTGATATGTATACATAAAGTTGTTATGGCAATGTAAAGTAAGTAAATGTACCATTTACATACATAACAACATAATATACATAATATAAATTTATATATTGGAATAAATGGTAACACTTTAGAACAACTTCACTGACAAACTATTGACAAATAATGCATAGCAGATCATTATTAAAAATATATTCACATAGCTAGAAATATGAGATAATGTGTTTGTTAATGTTTACTAATATACTTATTAAACATTACCTTACGATTAACAGATAATTAATGGAACTGACAAATGTCATTACATTTTCAATTCACACAATCATGCACTTTTTAAAAATCTTCAAAATGATTTTTACGGATGGTTTGCAATGAGTAAAAGCTTCATTAATTAGTAACAAATATTACATAATGCTTAATAGATCAGTAGTTAATGCTTTCAAATGTCATTAAACTTCATTAGTATCTTGATGTGTAGTCCTCTCAATTACAAAAGCTGTCCCAAAAATGACCTGAATTCATCCTATTTACACATCTTTACAAATCACTTTTTAAATTATTTGTTCATATTTTTGCCATAAGTTGCAAACTATTCATGATTTGTAATTTTTTTAATTTATAAATGTTTACTAATCATTTGGTACCTTTATAGACACTTTCAGCTGTTGTAACAACATTTGTGTAAAGCGTGGTTAGTTAAGTTTATCTAAATGCTTGCTAAAGATATAACAAACAAAACATTTTTTTATTGCCTCAACACTTACAGTAGTTCTGTATTTCATTCATTAGTTGTGTCTCCCAAAAATGTGTATAATACACATGCTTTAAGACCTGGTGTCCTCTACAGTGGACATGTGTGAAATTAATGTCCAGTTTAATAACAGAAGGTCATATTTTGATTTAAAGTTCAAAGAGAGTGAGTGGTCATGGTGAAACATCCAATCATTTGTTATCTCTGAAAAGCCCCTGAATGTGCTCTGTACGGGACATCCAGACTTAAAACTGTGACATGTAACGTCTCAGAGTAATCGCTAAAACATAACCTCCTCAACAGAGGACAAAACTCCATAGCTGTCAGTCGGGAGGTTAATCGGGGAAAACAAATGCATTTTCCATGAATTCCATGTTTATTTCTTTTTCAATTATGTGTAGATTTTTCTGCCACAGGCCTTCGTCCTTTGCCGAGGTTGGAGGTTTATGTTGAAGTCCGGTCTCCTCCCTCCCCTCACAGACGGGCAGCTGTTGCAGTGACTCAGTATCATGGAGGCGTGCAGCGGGACTGCAGCAGCGACATACAGCAGAGCTCCAACACCTCTGAGAGACGCATGCAGTCATGATCCCTGTGAAGGGTGAGTAACAGCCTGCGTACTTCACCTCTCAGTGTGCCTTGGCTGCTGCGGTGCTCGATTATGGTTAGATATGCTGTATAGCGTTTGTCTACCTGCGTGCGCTTCTCTTGCAAGGTTAGATGAGGCATTTTCTTTACATTCGACTGAATCTCTGCATAATCAGGTGCAGTGCATGGTTTTTGCACACACAGGCATTTCGTGTGTCATGTGACCAGTCACCTTATTCTGTTTCTGAGACGGCATTTTTCAGCAGCACTGCATGCAGCAGATGTGAATTTGTCCCCTGAGGAGTAAATTATAGTGGGGATTTGTGTGCAACTGGTGCCCTACAGAGATGATAACAAGGAAAGAGTTAATTAATGAACGTGTTGTACATCCCAAAAGAAGCAGGCATGGTTTAACGTTATAGTCAGTGACATGACACATCTTTTATGCTATCTGTTAATTCATTCATTAAATATGTAATTCATACAAACAAAATAACAGGGTGATAACTGTTCTGATATCGTAATAAAGTATAAGTCTGATAAATTAAAATAGAATGTCTTGAGAGGAAAATCTTGAAATTAAGTACTACATTATGTACTGTTATTGTTTTTTTTAATATACACCGTATATATTTGACCCCCCCCCCCCCCAGGTTAAAATCACGCTATTCAATCAGTACGTCGAAAAAAAAAAAGACCATTGCAGAGTAGACCTTCGTCAAGTAAAATATCAATAAAGTAAAATAGCACATAATTTGGCATTTTTATGGCAATGTAAATTTTTGATATTTATAAATTAACCATTTATGATATAAATAAAACAGAAAAATTTACCTTTTTTAAACTAATGATTAAGATTACATAAATTAAAATTACTACTTTTTACTTAATTTATAACATGACACTTTAGTCATTCAGTGTAATATTTTTTCAGAAACATATTAAATTATAAATATCCTACATTTTCTTTTCTTTTCTTTTCTTTTAAGAATATCCAAAGAATATCCAAATATCCTGTTCATTGGTTGACATGAGCAGCAGTTTTTCAAATGGCAACAGTCATGATAATTGCAATTATAATTTTGATCAAAATGATTAGCAGTTTAACCATTATAGTGTGCAGCATGACTAAATCTGACTAAAATGTCAACAATTTTAATTGACTAAACAGTAGACCAAATACATTGTCTAAATATTGACTAAACATGATACAAACTACTTCACCGTGAACACTCTCATTAATCATTGACCCATAGTTAGTTATTTAGAACTGCACCTGTGACTGTCATTTTTGCCACTTTCTTCCATGAACAGGATCAGGCATCATCGGTCAGTTTCACAGAGTGTGGGATGTTCTGGAACAAAATCACTGATTCTCTTCTGTCTACTGAATGAATCGTCTACACTCCAGCCTTTTATTTCCCTTCTAAAGGCTTCCCAATCCTTAAAGCTGTTCCAGCTCACCTTTCCTTACCCCAGTAGTGCATCATATTTCAAGTATCACTTCAGCCCTGTTCTTTGTTATTTAGGGTGGATTCATTTGTGACTGCCTGAGTGACTGATTGAAGCGATATCCTTGTGTATCACAAAACATACAATAGTGTGCTTTTAACTGCCACTAATCTGATCTTCTGTAACGTCTCCTTGTTTCGACCCTTTCGGCCATGTTCTTAGCTGCAGGGTGAACTGGGTAATGCTCTGGACAGAAATCAGAAATCATTATAATTTGCTGATTTATTCTCAGTGTGGAAACTGTTGTGTTGCTTAATATTTTATTGGAACCTGTGATACTTTTTTCTTTGATTCTTTGATGAATAAAAAGTTAAAAAGAACAGCATTTATTTAAAACAGAAATATTTGTAACAATATAAGAAAGAATATAAGAAATAGTTTTTTTTGCTTTAAATACTAGTGTATGTTGTTACACAAAATTTATATTTTGAATAAACGGTGTTCTTTTTAAGTTTTTTTGTTTTTTTTTAGTATTTTTAGCAAAGTATCACAGGTCCCCCCAAAAATATTAACTGTTAAGATCGCAAATAAGGTCATTTTTTGGCCTGTTCCCTGTTGTTAGCCTTAGAAGACCCTTTGAGGAGTTTTTTAAGAAGTTGATGACCCGTGGTCACTAACTGATTTCATTGGTTGGAAAAGAGCAGCTTGAACTTTTTGCAAAACCTCTTATTTTGTGTTCTACAGAAGAGTGGAACAGGTCCGAAACATTTTTGGGTGAACTATTCCTTTAAAACAATCCTAGCTCATTTCATTGGTGTAATTGCTTTCTGCGATGCGATGCCATGCAGGGGTATGTATGTATGTCATAGCATCAGCTTATTTCAACATACCCCTCTCTGATTCTCTTTTCTTTAAGGCCCCACCCAGAGGAGGATGAGGGGGAGGAAGATAGGAGCTTGCAGCCAGCAGAGACTGCAGGCTGGGAGGACGCCATTGCTGTTATGGTGCGTGTGCTGGCTTTATGTATGTCACGCTTCATGCGTTCAGAGTTCTGCGTAATCGTTTGTTTACATGTGTGTGTTCGTATATGCAGGCACGAGGAGTGCCGATGGTCCCTGAACTGCCTGCCGAATCTTCTCTGCGCTCATGTGCCAGCACGGCCAGCATGAAGGTCAAGAACGTCAAAAAGTAGGTGTTTATATGTTCAAGGGAAGGGTTCTTGGTTTAGTCTCTTCCAGACCCACGGAGCAGAATACTGATGAGCTCTTTTTGTTTTGCAGACTGTCCCTCACCAAAGGCCATTTTCCAAGGCTGGCAGAATGTGCCCACTTCCACTATGAGCATGTTGACTTTGGCTCTGTGCAGGTGAGGGTTTTATGGGAAATGCAGTCCTGCTGAGGGCCATGATCACTCAGGGTTGACGGGAATGTGTTAATTAGGCCCTTGGCTGTGGTCTTGGTTTCACTGGTGGCAGATTATCCATCGTGTTGAAATTAGGGCTGTGGGTTTAAGTTACAAGTCATACACATTGGTCTCTGTCAGGTTACATGCTAAACTACGGAAAACATCTTGGCTAGCTGTTTGGATTTCAACGGCATTGTTCCTCCCCAAGCTGTTATATTCATGCAAACGTCTTTTAACATTAACATTGTCCATTTCATCAGATAATGCCAATATTTGTAAACCGTTGACTCCTCTATTTTACCAGATTTTGTTGTTATGCTGTTGGGTTCCAGCAGAGAGCAGTAAATACCACTGAGCCCCTCCTCAGTCGTTGCTGTGTGTACAGTACACTGTTCTGAGAACCGAGGGTGTTGGTTTCGATGCATCATGAACAGAGTATGGCGTCATAACTGAGGAACAGGAAGTTTGCTCTCCCGTACTACAGCTCTGTGCTCTGCGCCTCCATCATCCTGTGCATTTCAGCTCTCAAGGTCGCACAGAATCCTGTTCTGTTAGATCGCATTCAGTCTCCTGATCACGTCACACTGACACACTGTGAGAGGGGGGCTGGAGGAGTGCAGAGGCCAGATACTCTCCCGCTCGAAACTTGGCAGCTAAATAAGAAATTTGATGTTTCATGAGGAATGTCCTTTAGTTCTGTTTCTCTTTTGTTGCTTTCAAAGCTCATGAGCACATTTTAGCAGCTGACGGATACTATATCAATGAATGCGTAACGGATAACAGCAGTTTTTGTTGTTTAAAATTTTACATTTGAAAATACAGATGGATTTTATTTATTTATTTTTTTGTGGTGGATTTATGTAAACATGAATGTGTGTTTCAGGGGTAATAGTACAGTTAACTAAAATTACAACCACAACCATAAACTTGTTACTTAAAATAGAATAAATGCTAACTGAAATAAAATGGACTTATTTTATTTCCGATAGTTTACAATGCAACATTCCTCATTTTCATTTAGTTGTAAATAACTAAAACTAAACCTAAAAATAAAAATGAATAAAACTACTTAGAAAAAAACTAAGTAATTATTACTTAAACACACAACTAAATTAAACTAAAATGTCAAACAGAAAATTCAAATAAAAGCAGAAATTCTACAAATAAAATAAAATTACAAATATGAACAAAAACTATAATAGTATGATACTTAAAATAACGTGTGCTTTTTTGTACAAATAAAAAATAAATGAAATGTGAGACAGAAGCTTATTTCCCCCTCTGGTCATTTGCTCTGATATCACACCACACAGAAACTCTTATTTTAGGTTTCAGTAATGTTAAATTCAAACTGAATAAGCATTTTATTTGGTGAAACATGAATATCTATCCTAAACCAAGTACAATACTTGTTTGCAGCTGACTCTGGTTCCATATTTTGAATCCAATGCCTTAAATACATTTTGAATTGTAGTTTGTGTATCTGAATACTGTTTTATACCACCGTAGAATAACTTTGTCTGTGTTTAGTCCAAGAATAGGGTATTGAGTTAACATCCCTTCTGTGGCGTCTTTATGTAGACCTTTGTTGCATTCCCAGAGGTGGTGTGCATGTTCCACATTCCTCGGCTCAGGTTTACAGAGGAGCGTTCAGGATCCCTACCTCCTCCCTATGCAGAGAGAGATGGAGACGGACAAAGAACTGGGCCAAATTCGGTAATGCTGTAATGAGCTTTCACTGATCTGAGAACAGTCACCTTCGTCTCTATATGAGCAGCTGGTTGGGGCATTGATTAAGTCTGTGTGTTTTCCACTATAAATCGTCTCGGACAGAAGGGAGGTCTTGATATACTGATATTCAAGGTTGACCAACATCATGGTTTTGTAGTGAAACTGCAAGGCATCAAGTCAGTTTTACTGAAAACTAAAGATCATGAAGTCTTGTAGAATATGATATAGATGGATCTGGATTCAGGATTTATGCTTATGAAGTAGGTCAACGCTGGATTATGATTTATCATATTTTTGACTGAAGTGGAGTCTGATTAACTTTGCTCTCTAAGACTTTGGGCTCATCTCAAAAACATACAGTAGGAATAAACCTGGTATGCGTCTTTAAGAGAAGATGCATGACGTGAGTGAATTGCTGACAACCCTTGTGTAATTTATGGCACTGTAGATTAGCCGTGGAGAAAAGGTCAACTCATGAACACTGGGTTACTCTTTCTAGCTTTTAAGTAACTTGAGGAATTCCCTGGTGGATTATTGTTACTGAAAAAGATTTTCTGCAATTTATTATACAAGTGGAATTTTAATCCACAGATTGTGTGACATAAAGCTGTGGCCTTTGACCTTTGGTGTCTGCTTTTTACCCATTTTCATCAACCGTTGGAAATACCAGACCAGGTGCTATAATCTTAAATGCGCTTATGTCTTTTATTCTGTATTGCAAGACGTTTAGAGCTGATCTGGGATTTTCATAGATTCAGCTAAAGGAAAAAAAATTGGCATGCTTTTTCCTGAGGAATTTTCCAAACCAGTGGTTAGGCAGAGTCTGTCATGGTAAAGTTACAAAGTGGCATTTTCTCCACAGCATTCACTGTTTTGAGGTTATCTGTTCTGTAAGTGAGTGTACTTCTTGAAGTTGTCAAAATAATATACTCCCTTTCAAATGTATAGTCTTTCTCTTCTGGGAATATGAACCAAAAATATTGATGACTCATGGGAAGTTCCTAGTGGCAAAATCATAATTACAGTGTGAGTTTAAGTGGTTTTGGTCAGAGAAACATGGGCTCATTGGGCAGTTTGTATTTCTCATTTAAGTTTGTTTATCACATCCAGACAATGACAGGAAGTATTTTTGCACTATTAAACCAAAACTGCAATTTGTATTCTTTTTTTTTTTTAATTTTTAAATTAATATTTGTTATTTATATATATATATATATATACATAGACAGACACACACACACAGACACATACACATATGTGTGTATACAGTACATATGTACGTATGTATATATGTATATATTTATGTATGTATGTGTGTGTATATATCAGTGGCGTCCAGTGGTGTTTTAAAATGCAGAGGCATTATATAATAATAATAATAATAATTAATATAATACAGGTGCATCTCAATAAATTAGAATGGTTTGGTGACAGAAACTTCAGTCTGTGTACACTGGATTTAATAAACAAGTTTCACAATTTGAGTTGAATTACTGAAATAAATGGAACTTTTCCACAACATTCTAATTTATTGAGATGCATGCACCTGTGTGTGTGTGTGTGTGTGTGTGTGTTAGCTTCAGACATGACCTCCGTCAAGCGCTGATGCCGATACCCTGTGCGAATGTTTTTTTATTTATTTTTTATACACCATGTCCCGTCTTAATTTCCTGTTTCAGAAATATGTCAAAAAAAGAAAGTCTTTAAATGTCATTGAAATGAAATGTTGAAAGGGAAATGTGAAATGGAAATGTTTTTTTTTATTGAGTTATCAAATACATTTTTCTTAAACAAAAACATCATCAGAGAGTGAGCCTGGAAATTGTAAATATTGGAAATTGTAATAATTTGGTGCAGAATTATTAGTTAAGCATAATAATGATGATAATAATAATAATAATAATAATAACTAGATATGTACGTTTTAACACTAAGCTAATCTCTGTTAGCATGTGACTGTTCACTGCTAGCATGTGTAGCATATTGGAAGTCGTCTTTGCTAACATGAGTCAAAAGAGCCAAGTGCCATGTCTTTACAAGATATAGGTTTTGCTAAATGGTTGCTAGGGTACTCTTTTTGGTTGTTAGGGAGTGGCTTGGCAGCTGCCAATCATGACATTCCAAAGGCTGCTTGTCAGTATGTATGATATAAACCAACCCCCATGCCACAAGTCAAAAGAGGCCACCTACTTGTCTCTACGATGTTCTGTTCCACAGATATACCTCTCACCTTTTTAATGGAAGTCTATGGGTTGGTTGCTAAGGCTCTGTAACTGGTTGCTAGGGCATGGGTAGGAAGTTGAAATGTCATCATTCATTGTCTGCTTGCTAGGCCGAGTGAAATGAGCCAACCCCAAATCTCTACAATATTCTGATGCAGTGATATGATTATAGTTACTTTTGTAAAATAAGCAATTTTGGTAATATTTTGGGGTAACCATTAGATGCCTGATGTTAAAATCCCACAACCACTTTAAACACTGCTGCACTAAACTCCAAACAACATCCAAGATCGATGCACATGTCCTCCTGTTCTGAGGTCGGTATCTGAAAGCGCAGCTCTGTTCTGCATGGATTCAGAGGGAGGACCAACATCCAGCACAGGGAGGGGCTAAGATGGTGGAGCGAGAGGGCGCTCCATTTCTATATTTGTCCTCTTCCTCAGTTCTAATTAGACACAGCATCATGCACATCCCTCTACTGCAGGAGATGAAGACGGGAAAAGGTCCGTGTCTCAGACAGGACGTGTTTTGACTGCAGCGCGCTGCTGATTTTCATTCTGCTGTGAATCAGGCCGTTTGTTTTCGATGAGCTGGGCTGACTGAGCACAGGCTGCTGGTCTGTGGGGGTGTGTGTGACGGGTTACTGCGTCTGCGTGCAGCAGCCGTGCAGAACATCAGCAGAGAGGCTTAATAAGGAAAGGCTCATGTGCAAGACTATAGGGAACTATCTGGTTGGATCTGTCAGAATCGGCCTGTGCATGTCGATAAGACGAGACCGAAGGCGTTTCAGTGAGTATCCATCCTATTTCATTAGGAGAGGAATAAATATATGGAAATGGTTGGCTGCTTTGTCATGGGGTTCTGCTGGCATACAGTGTAGTGTCAAAAACATACAAAAAAATGTATATGTACTGACATATGACATATTTTGTGTGATGTTCTGTAGTTGCAATATTAGTCTTTTCCCTGCTGTACTTTAGAAATTGTGTAAGAGACTTTTTTTTATAATTGTTTATTTTTGTCATCATATTACGTTTAATTTTTCTTACCTCATTGACAAATTTGATTCACTAGATTTTGTCACATTTTTTCTACAACAAGAATAAGCTCGATTTAAGATATAATCTCTGAAAATGAGCCTTAATATTTTACACTGTTTTGCATTTCAAGTAAATCTACTTTAAGTTCATTTAATTTGTACTTATTTCTACTGGAAAATAAAACCAGAAAATGTATTTTAAAATAATTGTTTGGCCATTTTTGTGTTTCGTAACCAGATTTATTGATCCACGTTTTAAATTCAAGCAGATGTATTAGGATGTAGGAATATATTAATGTTGACATTATTTTAATGGACTTGTGTCCAGTAATTTGTGCATGGGTGAAAGATGTTGATGTTTCTATTACTCTACTGAACTTCATAGCTTAAGTAGGTCATTAAAGCTTGTCTTTTTCTGTTAGTTCTTTCTATAAATAATCAATGCTTTCATTTGTTTAATGCATCTTTGAAGTGGCTCAGCATTTTCTATCAATTAAAGGGATGCAGTTCTTGTCTTTGATGTGGAGGCTGATGTGTGTGTGTTGAATGATGCATGGGGAATCTGCATTACTGAGATGATGCAGAGAAGTAAATTACAACAGACACTACAAAGGAGTTTGCCTTACTGGATGTTTAATTTGCAGATCGAATCCCCTGAATCACATCAGTTTTTGGGCTCATGGGTTGGCTTACATTTTCAGGGACAAGTAGATGTTGGGATGTTTTATAGAGGAGGAACATATAATGTTGGTCTCAACCAGCAGCTGTGGAAACTTCTGAGCACTGGAACTGCTACACTAGTGTTTTGGGAATTTTCCCTGATGTGTTGGCTTTGTGCTTTTGAGGGGTGGTGTACCTGCAGCCATTTCTTCTTTCTGTGGTGTATACATGTCTTGTTGTCTGTAGGTCAGTCATCATGGTCTGCTGTTTTAGCAGCCTTTAAAAATCCATTGTCACGTTTCAGCTGTGCTACAACTGCTTTCCCAGCAGCAGGAGTGTGTCTGCATTTCTCTCATTCTCTCTCTGGAGCTGATGACCTTTCATCAAGCTTTTTATTTGCCATTTTTCATTTTTATGTTTTTATAGCATGATTTCAGCTATAATAAGTCAATTTCTTCTACTGTTTTCACATTTCTGTCTTTGCCCTGAATGTTTTACAGTCTTTGCATTTTGCTGAAAGTTTTTTAGTGCAGGCTAAATTTTGGATTTGAAGTGGTTAAAGAAGACAATGTTATTAGTATATATTTTTTTTACTTTAGTATATTTGTTTTTCATATCAGATTTTTTTTTTTTTTTTTTTTACATTTAAATGCCATTATACAGTTGCCCAACAGATATTTAAAAACTTTTGATTGAAAATTCATGTTTGAATTTTGTATATATAGCATATAAATGTTGCTCCAGTTTTTCTCACAACTTACTTACTCTTCTGTTTGCAATGACCAACTGCTCTTGAGGTGATTATTTAATAGATGCATGAAATCACTGATGCCTGAAATGTCACAATGCTTTTTTTTAAACTACATTTTAAGAAATATCTATTATTTATCATTAGAAACCCAAGCTGCCTTTTATAAAATATTTAGCTGTGTTGCTTAAATGTTAAAAGTCAACATAAGATCAGCATTAATAAACAAAATCGAACCGAGAATAATCCGAAATGATAATTTTATAGCCACGATAATATTTTGGTTAGTTTTTATTTTTTTTAAAGCCGTAATTTTAAACTTTTGGTGCCACATGGAGCACTGTGATGTGTGGTTTATATGTAACAATGTTTATTGCTTTTATTGTCTCCCTTTGACATTATATTGTTCATTTGTTGTAGCATATATTATAGGCGAATGAAAGGATAGTGAAAATTCAGACTTGCTTTCTGTGTCTCTCCACAGCTGTCTTTATCTGAGGATCAGAACGACTTCACACGCAATGGCCTGGACTTAAAGGAGTCAGTGTATCTGGTCCAGATCTGTTGCCAGGTAAGCTTGTTTCACAGAGTAATTTTCACATAGAACCTCTGTAGCCCTTTCTGTGTGACAGAGCAGAAGAAATCTCATCCCAGCATCACTGATTTGTTATGGCAACTGAGTACAAGCTAAGCCTTGGAAAAATGGTGAAGTTATAAAAAGACCTTTAAGAGCTTCAGATCAAACAGGCCGGCCAGCCGCATGCAGTTTGGACAGCAATTTATCTGTTTCATGGAATGTTTCCGGGTTTAGGAAAAGACAGGATTTTAAAAGAGGATTTTGAGGCCAAGATGAAGACAAAACTGAAAATATAAATACTCTTGGTCCTGCATTTCTTACTAAAACAATGGGGCTCTGGGAGGGTTTTTACAGTCGTCCACAGAATTTCTAAAAATATGAATTAAAAGGCAGTTTTTGTGCTTCTAAAAGCTGAAAGGATTTAGAAGAGTCCCGCTGTGCTGTTTCTGAACCGTTTGTTCCACCACTGGAGCAAGTCTCATTGTTTTACAGTTATATGAAATCTGCAAACCACAGACATAAGCTACTGAATTCAGCTTCCTTAACCAAACACTGGGTGTTATGATGCTACCATGCAATGAAAGAACCAAAGATGTATAAACCAAAAGAGAGTTTACGATTCTGCTATAGGCTTAGACTACAGTGGACATATCCAAGTAGATATTGTTTACATATTGAAGCAAAAATGCATAGAAAAACCATGAAATTTTACATCATTTATTCTATTTTGATATATTTTATAGTGTAATTTAGTACATCGATGGCAGAGCTTTTTAAATTTTCAGCATCATTACTGTCAGTCTTCAGTGTCACATTATCCTTCAGAAATCATGCTGATCTGCTGATTTGCTGCTCAAGAAACATTTCTTTCTATTATCAATGTTTACTAACTTTGTCAACCTTGAGAAGTTGAACTGCTTAATGTTTTTTCAGGATTCATTTATGAAGGACAAACTAACAGCATTTATTTGAAATATTTAACCATGCCTTTACTGTCACTTTTGACCAGTTTAGTGAGGCCTTGCTGAATTAGTTTCTTGCTAAAAAATGTTTAAAGCCGAAAGTCAGTCTAACTCTCTCTTCTTTATTAAGAATGACTGATCTTCTACATTCACTCTCATTGCTTTTCATGTGTCTTAGGGTCGTAAGTGGACAGTGAGGCGTTCATACAAAGAGTTTCGTGTTCTTGACAAGCATCTTCACCTCTGTATCTATGATAGAAGATTCTCTCAGCTTCCTGAGCTGCCCCGATTAGACATCCTGAAGGACAAACCCGAGGTTGGTTCACCACACACACATATATTGACTGTCTACATGTATCCTTGGTGAAGGCAGTCCCAGTGTAGTGAAAATTCATTAAATGCGCTGCACACATCTGAATATTTGTGTTGAACTGTTCCGCAAACAGTGTTGTAAATACAACTTTACCACTGATTTCTAGTTGTATCCTCATGTGGATGGATGGACAAACTAGTTTCGCTTTCACAACGAAATGCACAGTGTCTCCACAACTTGGCGCTGATGGAAACAGAGAGTATCAAAGTTACTTTGCTTGAGAATTTGGGCGTCAACAAAAGCATATACCATCGATTAACAACTTCAAAGCTCATAGTAGGCCTGTCTTTAAAAGATTATTGTCAAAAATCACTTTCCCTATGAAGAAAATAAATGTAATTTTTCCTTCTGGAGCCCACCTCCTGCAATATTTGTGTGTTGTGCATATATTGCAGAAAATCTATATATTTCCATAGCATCACTGTTGAAGAGTAATTAGCTGGTGAAGTGGATTTACTTATTGTAGAGTTCACAAAAGTTATCATGAGCATCGTAATGTTTGAAGACGTCATAACAAATAGCAGTAAACCGGAATTCATACAATTCATATATTTGTAAAATCTTACCTTCACACTGTGGAAATACAAACTGGAAGACAGAAAACAGAAAAGTGGTGGAGCTACATATTGCGTAGTTAGCTTAGCAACATGCTAACATCAAACTCACACATGCTTCCTTTACAGAGACTATGTATGTGTCACACTGTGTTGCTGCCTATATAGATCATATTAAATCACTGTTTTGAGGGTCATTTCAGTTAGATAGCTCCCTAACTGATGAAAGTACAGTAGATGGCTGTGGATAGCGCACAACAAGGCCACCCGCTAGGCTTTAGAAGCAAGCTATTGTGTTGGATCAAAGGCTTATATCTCAAAGCAAGCACATTGAGAGTGTTGAAAAGTGTCTTTTTGTTTATTATCCCTGCTCGGTCTCTGTTCTTTCTCTACAGACACTTTCCCAGATGCTTACTGCGTATATTTCCCGTCTCTCAGCCATCGCTGATAACAAGATCAACTGCGGGCCAGCACTCACATGGATGGAGGTATTGATGTCACTCCTGATTTTTAACCTACACTACACCTGAATGCTTCCTGTGGCTGCCTGCCCAAATCCTGCCTTTTTAATATATAGACACGATTGGCAGTGAATTGACCATGGTCCGGTGTGTTTAACAAAAGAGGTGTGTTTGCCACCTTTGCTTTAACAAAAGTAAATTGCTCACAGTGTCTCATAAAACACAATCCCACTTTAGGACAGACTTCAGACTTAGTGTATAAAACAACAGTTCACACCCACTTTTTATATGCAGTTAGTCATTAACAAGGATAAGAGACACCTGACTTTACTTGTCTCGGCGTGCTCAGTCGCATGGGTTTGCTCTTTCCCAGCATATTGTGTGTGTTTCACACTGATGTTGCACCTTTCGAGTCATCGTTAAAGGAAATATGAAGTCATTGCATACAGTAAGGTGATGTTTTATTGGTTGCTGAATATATGCATGTGTTCATATATTTGATTCGTTTTTCTTCACTCTCCTAGATTGATAACAAAGGGAATCACCTGCTGGTTCATGACGAATCCTCTATTAACGTTCCCGCTGTAGCTGCGGCCCATGTCATAAAGCGATATATCGCCCAAGCAGCAGACGAACTGTCTTTTGAGGTATATACATATAATTTTTTATTTAGTTGCATAATATTTTTGGATTTGCCGTTAGTAACTGAAACATAATTTCTCTTCAAAAGGTTGGAGACATAGTTTCAGTGATTGATATGCCTCCTAAAGAAGACACTGGCTGGTGGAGGGGCAAACATGGATTTCAAGTATGCTGTCTTTTTTATTTTATTTTATTTTATGAGTTTCATGAAAAAGCCTGTATGTGTTGGAAACTGTCACCACTTTGCTTTACATCTGAAACTTGTTTTTGCAGCTTTTATGTCACATCTGAGACAAAACATCGACTCATTACAGTCATATTACTCCATTGCTGATAAGGGAGGAATTTTAGTGGTGATAAATGTGTCATAGAGTAATTGCTACTGATATGCAGGATCATATTGTGCTGCAGCAAGATTGTAAATTTTATGTACAGAGGGATTCACAGACGTATTCACAGCTGTGTCTTTAAGAAATTTTAGACTGTTTAAAGAGTACGCCTAATTATGATAATTTAGCCCTTGTTGAAATGAAGTGAGCTATGTAGCATTCAGTCAGTCTATTATTTTTCCATTCACAGGTGGGATTTTTTCCGTCTGAATGTGTGGAACTAATTAGTGAGAAAATACCCTCAAATGTTACCAACTCTTTGGCCAAACCAGGTACACTTTAAAAAAAAATTTCTTAGTATTTTATAATACTAAGACTTTGTTTGAAGGCATAAGAAAACATTTCCCCCCATATCAGTTTTCTGTTATAGGTTTATAATTTATTCAGTTACAAATGAAATTTTAAGTCAGCCTTAGCATATTTAGAGGTACGGTTTGTTACAAGTTGGCAGCGTTGATTTAAAAGTTATTTTAATTTTCTGTAGTGTCTAAGAAGCATGGCAAGCTGATCACATTTCTGCGCACGTTCGTGAAGTCGCGTCCCACCAAGCAGAAGCTGAAACAACGAGGTATCCTGAAAGAGAGAGTGTTCGGCTGTGACCTTGGAGAGCATTTGCTTAACTCGGGCCATGATGGTGAGAGGAGAGAGAGACGTTAGGGGATGCTTATTGCATCTAAATATTTCATTGAAATGTTCTTGTGTAATTTAAAAGTGCAGATTTAATGTGTTGCTCCAACAGTTCCACAGGTCATCAGAAGCTGCACTGAGTTTATTGAGAAACATGGAGTCGTGGACGGAATTTACCGCTTATCTGGGATTTCGTCTAACATTCAGAAACTGAGGTGAGGTTTATTCATTTTTCATGCCTGGACAGTTCATAGAAATTAAAATGCACTACTGTTCAAAGGTTTGGTGTCTGTATAATAAGTGTAAGTGTGTTATGTTTACCAAAGCTGCATTTATTTGAAAATATTTAGTATTGCATTAAAAAAAGAAAAATTATTCAATTTGTATATATATATATATATAATTAAAATGTCATTAATTCAGTAGAAATTTCAGCATCATTACTCAAGTCTTCACTGTCACATGATCCTTCAGAAATAATTCTAATATGCTGATTTGCTGCACAATAAATATTTCTTATTATTATCAATGTTGAAAACAGTTGTGCTAAATATTTTCCTGGAAACCATTATATTTTTATTTTATTTTGTTTTATTTTCTTTCTTTTTTTTCTTTTTTTCAGGTTTTTAGTCAAATATAGATATAAAATGATCAGGCTCAAGTAAAAATGCATTACCCTCTTGTGTCTATAGGCACGAGTTTGACTCGGAGCATGTTCCAGATCTTACTAAGGACAACTACGTCCAGGACATTCATTCAGTGGGATCACTGTGCAAACTCTACTTCCGGGAGCTGCCCAACCCACTGTTGACCTACCAGCTCTATGAGAAATTCTCAGTAAGCATCGAACCACTTCCACACGGAAACTCTAATGTTCTGTAGCTGTGGAGCACCAGTATTGGAACACAGAGGTGATGCTTTGGCTTATTTTCCCAGGATGCTGTATCAGCAGCCACTGAAGAGGAGAGGCTGGTCAAAGTCCATGATGTCATACAGCAGCTTCCTCCACCACACTACAGGTTAGATGAGCGCACAGCATCCTCTACAGATGACAAAGAGAAGTGCAGTTTTCTCTTCTTTTCATCAGATGATCACATCATTCTTGTGTGTTCTCAGGTGTTGGGTTAATATGTGACATATAATGTAAATGTGTGTTTCTGTTTAGATTTAAAGTGATGGTTTACCCCCAAATTAAAGTTATGTCATCATTAGCTTACTCATTTCAAACCTATTTGACTTTAGTTTTTCTGTGTAGCACAGATGTTTTGAAGAACGATATTTTTTGTTAATACAAAGTCAGTGGAAACCACTAACCAGTGGTTATTTTGGACAACAATGTTCTTTCACAAAAGAAACACAGTCTTAAAGATTTAGATTGACAAGGGAGGATGACAATTTTTATGTTTGGGTGAAATGTGCCATTAATACATAATGAAATCTTTGTCTTAATGCTTTGTTCCCAGGACTCTCGAGTTCCTCATGAGACATTTATCCTGCATGGGAACTTACAGTGCCGTCACCAACATGCACTACAAAAATCTTGCAATCGTCTGGGCTCCAAATCTTCTCCGGTAACTTTGTTTTAACCAGATTGTCGGTAAAGACGCGATTTGTGTCAAAAATGTTGCACTAATTCCTTGTTCCTCAATTGTTGCAGGTCTAAACAGATTGAGTCGGCGTGTTTCAGCGGCACCTCTGCTTTCATGGAAGTGCGTGTTCAGTCGGTCGTTGTAGAGTTCATCCTTAATCACGTCGACGTTCTGTTCAGTCCCAAACTCAGCACTCTGATCCGTCACAGCACAGGTGAGAAATGAGCCTCTGCAGTTCCCTTCCCACCAGAATTGATTTTTAGATGAAGCTCTACTAATGAGGATTTTAAATGAGCTCATAACTCTAACCTGAATACACAGGCCACACTACTTTAGCTCGACCCAAGTCTCTACTGGTGAGCTCTCCATCCACCAAGCTGCTTTCTCTAGAGGAAGCCCAGGCCCGGACTCAAGCCCAGCTCATCTCTCCGGTGTCTCCGGACAGCAAGTATATTGATGTGGGAGAGGGGCCTGCAGCACTGCAGGGCAAGTTCCACACCGTCATCGACTTCCCTTCTGAGAGGTCTGTCAGTGTGGACTGGTTTTAGTATTGTGCTATTTTCATCATTTAGAAAAAGGTAGTAACCGCTTACTGTTGCTGGTAAATGTAGGAAAAAAGGCTCCACCAAGGCGAAGAAGTCTCCTGTGGGAAACTTGTTTTCCTTCTTTAATATGGGAAAGTCCTCTGCTACTGCCAAGCCCAAACTCCACCGTCATCCCAGTGAACCCAATGAGATGAAAACCACTCCCCTTCCAGGTACAGCTTTGACTCTCCTCCTAATATCAACCTGTATTCATTTCAAATCCTAGTGAGCTGCCTAACCTAGAATGCATTTTAGTTATAATTTTCACATTATACATAATGCCCCCCCAAAAAAGAGGGAACTGTTCATTAGAAAGAACTATTTTCCAAACTGTTTTTACTGTAATTGTATAATAGTGTGAAATATAATTTATTCCTGTGATGGAAAAATCTAATTTTCAGCATCATTATTCTGGTCTTCAACATCACGTGATCCTCAGAAGTCATTCTTACATGCTGATGTGGTCCTCAAGTAACATTTCTTCAACGTTGAAAACAGTTGTTCTGCTTAAAATGAAAATTCTGTCATTAATACTTGCCTTCATGTCTTTCCAAACCTGTAAGATTTTTGTTCATCCTTGGAACACAAATTAATATGTGTTCCAGTGTGATCCCTCCATAGACAGCAATGCAATTGAAATGTTCAAGGCACAGAACCGTAGTAAGGACATCGTTTAAATGGTACATGTGACATCTGGAGTTCAACCGTAATTCTACAAAGCAACGAGAATACTTTATATCTGTAAATAAAACAAAAAGAATGATTTTATTCAACAATTCTTCTCCACCGAATCACAAAAGTATTCTCATAGCGTTGTAAAATTACGATCGAATCACTGATGTCACATGGACTGTTTTTAAGATGTCCTTACTGCATTTCTGGACCTGGGAATATTTCATTTGTTTTGCTGTCTATGGAGGGTCAGAAAGCTCTCGGATTTCATCCAAAATATCTTAATTTGTGTTCTGAAGATGAACAAAGGTCTTAGCATTTGGAAAGAGATGAGAGTGAGTAATAATCAATAACATAATTTTCATTTTAGCGTGAACTATCCCTTTAATGTTACGAAATATACTTTTCCGGATTTTTGATGAACAGAAAGCTCAAAAGAACAGCATTTTATTTTAAGTAGAAACCAGGAATATAAAAGTTTTAACTGTTACTTTTGATCATCTTAATGCATCCTTGCTGAATAAAAGTATTAATTACCTAAAAAAAAATAGGTGGAAGAGGAGACAGTGGAACACTACGATCTGCTAAAAGTGAAGAATCTCTGTCCTCTTCACATAACATTGAGGGTAAAAATCATGTTTCGCTTTTTTCCATTTCCATACTTAAATGTGTTATAAGCTTTTTTTTATACGACTCACAGTTGCCACATAACACTGAAGTATGCTTCCTGATATATCACATCTGTTTCTGTGACTTAATGTGTCTCCGTTTTTTGCTGACATGCTATTGTTATGTGTGATTTAGGAGAAAGGGCAACCTCACAGAACCTTTAATAAAATTTTAATACAAGCTGTTTTACAGTTGTTACTCATCCATAGGCTGATCTCTGATGTTTTGACTCAGGTGGATCAAATTTATATCGTCCACGTCGACCACTCTCCACCAGTGATGCTTTATCAATCTCCTTCAATGAGGAGCTGCTGGACAGCAGACTGACTGGAGATTCTCGCTCCAGTCTCAAAGACCACAAGAAGGACATGGTTTCCTCTCTCTCTTGTGTGCCAGCTCTTATATCTCCACCTCACCCTGCAGCAGATGCTGAGTTTATAGGCATAGCCACCTTAGACATAGACCCATTGGCCTTTCAGTCCACACAGCTGGTTGATCCCACTGTACCTGACAGTAAGAAAAGAGGTAGTCGAAGGAAGGTGGGGAGCAGCCATACAGAGTCGGAGACTTTAGACAAAGTCACAAGTCCCTCCCAGGAACCTGAACTTATCCCACGGCGCTCTGAAGATGCAAATCACAAACCCTCTGAAGTGCCAGTCACCTTAAATAATCTGGAACTGGGCACCTCTAAGACTGGCCATGAGAGCACTGGAAAGAGCTCAGTGGCAAAGAGTAATACTGTGTCCTGCCCTTCTGACATTATGGCCCTCGTGAAAAAGCCCAGTGTGTCCACAAAAGGTGGTCAAGGCCATCAGCGTTCTGCAAGCTTTTGCAAAGCAGAAAGTAGATCGACAGAAGTCAAGGAGCACAGAAGAGCCGACTCAGGTCAGCACCATTCTTGTATTCATACATTTAATGAAATTATCAATATGTTCCACTACAAGTGTCATCCACAAAAACTGCCTAACGCAACACTTACACTCATTATTTTGTTTACTCTCCTTAAAACAGTTACAGAATGTGTTAAGCTGTTAATTACAAAAGAAAAAAAAATAAGAACCTCAACTATTTTTACAGCCCTAATATTTTTTCGCAATGTTTTACTTTTTGTTATATTAGTTTAACAAGACAAAATCAAAACTTCTCCCCGCAGCCAGCTTAAGGGTATGAATACCCCTTGTTAGGAATGTTTGCAAGAGAAAACATTCTAACAATAGCCAGATTTCCATTACAGATTTGTGCAAATCTTTTGCAATATTTTTAAATGTCAATAAAAACCTATTGCGAATTGACGAAGATTCCATTTAACAATAATAATTAATAAAAAAAAAAAATTCCTCTTGCGATAAGTCATGGCAAGGGATGTTGGTAGGTTTAAGTATATTGCAGACACTGCACTAGCTATTATTTTTAATCAAAGGAGATGTATGAATGCATTTTAAGGGAAACTGCAAGGTAGAATTATAAGATGAAGGAAATGTTCGTGGAGCTGCGGCAAAAGTGTCATCAAGGGACTATCACGACAGAACAACAACAACAAAAATCAAAATGCTGGTGAATGATAGCAGAAGCGCTTCAGCAATGTTTACACTCTTTTTTTTCGTAAGGCAGATGCTAGTTCCGCCTTCTCTCTGACATCACACGTGTTGTTAAAGACGACATGCGATGAATGGTTGGGAAGCAACATGTAGTCTGATATGTTTCTTGTCCATGACTCAACAAGGGGGAGTCAAACTCATGCAATCTGACACAGTGACTATCATGACCGACAAAAAATATTGTCTAGTCTGAACCCGGCCTAATACACCACAGACCTGTGCAGTGTAAATAAGGGGTTATCCAAGCATTAATGGCAAGGAAACTCCTTAATACTTGAAAGCAACCATGTATGAGGTGTTTCTTGGTGTTTATAGTACATTAAAGAATGATCATGTGACTTACATACAGTATGCCAGGTGACCAAATGCAGAAAAATCTATTACCATTAGAGTTTTGTGATATATTCCTTTTTCTAATTTCCTGAAAAAAACCATGTGTTTTTTGTTGTTTTGTTTTTTTTTGGTGATATTTGGGAGTTTTTGCGAAATTGACACATTTCCAGTATATATTAATATATTAAGCATATATTAATTTTGAAATTTTCAGGTTGCACAATTTGAATGGTAATGCAACGCGACTAGTGTTAGCTAAGCTAGCATTTTCCTTAAAGAGGAATATGCTGGGATCGAGACTAATAATGTCAATGAGACCAAACTAACAATCTTAGCTAAGCTAGTATTTTACCTAAAGAATATGTTTAGCACAGGATATCTGTAAGAAAAAAAACTGAAAATTAACCATGCATTTAACCACATATTTAAGTTGTATTTTAGCTATGTGTTCCTCTGTTTATAAGTATTTTGGTTTGTTTTTCTTCATCTAGGTGCAGTGACATTTGAATGCACCCCTGGGTTGGTGAGGTCTGTGTCTCTCATAACTCCCCAGCCTGCAGTAAAGAGTGCTGCTCGCATGCTAGCTCTAGCACTAGCTGAATCTGCCCAACAGGCCACTCGACTCAGCAAACGTGGGAGCTCTGAACCTCCCACACCTATTTCTCCAGTTCATCATCAGAACCCACTCTTCACACTTCAATTTCCTCCTCCTCTACAGACGTCCTCTGATAGAGAGGAACGATATGTTTCTAACAGGACCTTCCCAGATCCATCAAGCACCATGTCTACTGAGAGCCACACAGATGCCGGCAGCCTACGCAGCACCTGTGCCTGCCATGGCAGTGAGAGTGGACTCAGCTTCTCTGATGGCTGTGATGCACCAGCTGGTGGCCAGTGTGCCCATGTGCCCTCTCAGGGTTTCTGTCCTCGCAGAAATCCAGCGATTCAGCAGGCTTCGGGGAGCCACACAACAATGAGAGATAACATCCGCCATGTTGGAGTTGGTACAGATGGAGGTGGATCAAGCCTTGATGCCGAGATGGAACTACGTGGAAGTTTACAACCAACTCCTTCAGAGAGATACTCTTCCTTGGATAGTCATTCAGCCATTGAAGCACTGCAAAACAAGCAGGCTGCTAATGCTGCCAACTTTCGAGCCATATTGGCAGAAACGTCCATGCCTGCCTCAGTGCACGAAGTTCTTCCACAAGCTCCAAGTACTCCACCGAGTGTGGTGTATCAGTACAAACCAAGAGACCAAAGGTCTGCTTACTCCCAACAGTGGTCAAGTCCAGTTGGGCAAAGCACCCCTTATTATCAGCCTGATGATGGTTGTCCCCATCCCAAAGTTCTCTCAAGAAGCTACTGCAATACCCTTGCGCCACGATCCCTGCACCAGTCCATTAAATATAAAGGTCAAAGAGAAGACTACTCAGTCAGTCTCTATAAACATGGAGGACCAAGGTATCCACCATTAGATGGAGCCTCCGTCTACCCCACTATTCGCAGGGTGCGTTCAGTGCACACTCCACCAGAGGACAAGTTTTTCTTCCTTCAGCGTCAAGGCAGCCATAGCAAACCTTACCAAAAACCACCACCAACCGACATCCAGCAAGTGCGAGCTTACTTTGAAGATGGGAAGGTTCGGTACAGGTACAGCCCCTATTCAGAGGCTCGATACAGTCAATACCGAGAGAACAGTCATGGACACACTCTCTCTTACACGCTAAGCAAACTGCCTTCTCACTCATCAAAGGTGATAGGTAGTACCGAGAACTACCACAAGCCTCTACGCAACCTCCCAGTGAACAACGATTCTGATTTCATGACCAGAGATGCTGGTCTCCAGCCAAGAATGAAGAACCCTTCTCTTTACGAGGTTTCTAATTCTGGTTTATCTGATCGACATTTCAGTCAGTCCATTAGGCAAGAAAACACAGCCAAAGAAAGGCCGTTTGGTCCAGTTGTGTCCCAGCCCCATCTTGTAAGAGGCGACCACCAGTGCCAAGAAACAATGCACACTAGGAGCAGGTCAAACTCTGGGAAGGAGATGCTGATTTCAACTGAAGGGGCTGATGGGAAGTACAGGGTGACCATGGTGTCACATTACTCACCAGAGCACCCACTTTCTGAGCCTGATATGCCTGTGCCCTCAAAGTCAGACAGGCATGGCGGTGGGCATGGAGCCAAATCGGCTTTTATAATGAAGCAGAGTCGATCCATGCACAACTATCCTCAACACAGGTTTGAGTCCACAGCACTGCCACGCAACCTGACCCTACATAAGGAATACAGCTGCCCTGACTTCAAACATACAGGGTCTAGCGATAGTTTTGGTCTTGCAAACCGCAACCAGGACAGGCTGATGTATAAGACTCTAAGCAACCCTAAAGAAGACTACCGGTACGTTTGTGCAATAAGCAGGGACCCTCAGAGGTCTAAGAGATCGCAGAGTGTCAAAACACGCCATCCATCTGGTCAAGCGAAAATGACTCTGGAGCGGGATCACAGATTGTCGTTCTCTTCCCAAAGCAGGACAAGAACTCATAGTATGTATGTGCCATCTCACTCGGACTATTCCGAAAGCTATGTATCCCTACATCCAAAAGTCCCTAAGGCCAGCCGAACTAGATCGGGTGTTTTCCGAAACTACGGCTGCATGCCACTTCATAGTAACAGACTGTACACCACAGCTGTGGGCCACACAGGTTTTCATCAGACAGAGCTCAGACCCGAGATGCAGATTTATGCCGAATAACAGATTTTTAATAAATAAATACCTAAAACAAATTAACCAGAATTTTATGACCTCTGCAGGGCAGTGGTTTTCTATTGTTAATCAGATAATATAATATTTAAAAAATATGTTTTATTTGTTCACGGAAGGGTGTCTTTCACTGTATGCACTGCATACTCTATATATTACAGTTCAAACAACTTAAGTAGACACTGCTTAAATAAGGAAGTTCACTCACATAATATGGCATTTGGTTATTATGGCTACTCTGATTGATTTGTTAAAGTGTGTTCTGTTAGTTGTGTCATTTTGTTACTAGAGGTCAGAGGTCAAAAATACTCAAAATATGATGAGAAAAATTAACAAAGGCTTTTCGAATGCATCATAGGTGCAATATATAGGAGCCATTGCCTTGTGTTTTTGGCTGAAGAGTATACGTTTTTTGATGTATTACCATGACTGTGGAATCAAACAGTTATATATGTCAGTGACATCAGCGTATATGGTCTGAATAACCATGAAAGTTCATAATCTAACCCCCCCCCCACCCCCCGAGAAGTTTTTACCTCTGCATTTATAAATCATGCACTTTATAACAATGGGCGCTTTAGACATGATGAGTTTTCATTTTATTTCATCATGTTCATTGAGTCAAAGATGTGGGTGAGCTTTCATCTAAACCGTTCATTTGAATGGCAGTAAGCATTACATGGTAACATATGGAGTGTATGATGTTCTGATCAACTGCTGTTTTAGTTTTTACCAAGCATGTACTGTTATCTATTTAAGTTGATTCTGTGCATTTAAAAAAAAAAGTGTTTACTTTGCTTTACTATCATTAAAGTTATTTATTAAAAATCATGACTTGTGCATGACATGACTCAGTGCGCAGACTGTTATGTTTTGTTTCTTTGACAAAAGCCTGGCAAATAATTGAAGAATCATAAGCATATGAAGACAAATTGCTTTCTTTTATTGGCTAGATTACTGTTGTTCTAAGGTTTATTGGGCAGTCTTGTTATACCAAGCACCCTAAAGCATTTTAATCTGAATCTTCAAGTCAGGAAGTTATATTTCTAACATATAGTCCTGTTATTGTTCCGTTTTAATGTATTTTTTTATTATTCATTAATATTAATAACTCCGACAATGGTTATTATATTTGACAGTCCCCTGCAGATACTGCGCAGTGAGCAGCAGAGGGCACTGTAGCTCTGGAGGACATCTCTAATGATGCTTCTGCATTGAAGTTTCCTCCATATGCTCTAACGTGAGGGCACATCAAAGGTTCAGAGGCACTAGGTTTCTGATGCAATACAATTATTATTTCTGCAAGACGACGTTTATTGCGTATTATCCCAGACATTTTGGTTTTAAGGTTTTGAACTGTCAGGATGGTGGCATGAATGAAACCAAGGTGTTGACTCGTTGGACACCGATGCGTGGCGGATGCTATTATATTAGACGTTAATTGTTTTCACTTTGTGTGTC